>NW_016690241.1:757707-770296 GCF_001604755.1 Lepidothrix coronata
GGAAAAGGGAAAAAGGAGAAGGGAAAAGGGAAAAAGGAAAAGGGAAAAAGGAGAAGGGAAAAGGGAAAAAGGAAAAGGAAAAAGGGAAAAGGAGAAAGAAGAAGAGTTAGTACCTGGGATATCTTTGACAAAGGTAGGAACTTAGGTGCTAGAAAGTGTGTTTAATATCTGGTTTTAAAATTCTCACTCTGATGGAACAGATTCCGGTATTTACATTTTTAAAAGCATGAGAAATTCAATATCAAGGTATGCAATATGGTGCATATGGGATAAACACATCATTAAGAGTCTTCTGGAAATATCATCCTCACATTCAGTGATGTAAAAAATGCAAACAGAAATCGTTAGGAAACAAAGAAGAACAAAACAGAAAATATCATCCTGCAAGTAAACAAAACTGTGGTGTGCCTATGTGTTGACTAATGCACACTCAGTGTATATTGTAATAACAAAGGAGAAAAAATAATTGGCTAGAACTTTGAAAACTGCAGGTAAGTGCCAAGGACCAAAATATGAATGCCTTCGGTAGATTTCATACATAGAAGGACTGTTTGTTGTAGAACACATGACTGCAGAAGAATAATCATGAAGCCTGCAGAGAAAAGGAATGAAGAATTCTTGTCTTAAAAGATCAGGAATCAAATTTAAATGAAACAGAAAGAGTACCTTTTCACATGGTATTTAACTAACTGAGATACTTCTGGCTACGGAATGTGGCCAAAGCCAAAATTATCAAGAAAGGGATTAGAGGTTAAACTCATTGGGAAATATTAAACGTGTTAGTTCAGATCCAACCTCTGTCTCAGGAAGTCTACATATCACTAGTTACCAGAAGCTGGGTGTACAGGGAAAAGATTATTACCTTCTTGCTCTCTAGTTAGGAAATAATTTTTCTGCTCCAGACTGAAATTTCTGATTAAATTTGGAGGGAACGGGAGAGCACCTTGCAGCTGAATGTGCCAACAGATTGGGCTGTAGTCCAGCTATGTATTTCAAAGGATTTGTATTAGTGAAGTAGCAGAATTGTAACTTTCTGTGGTCAAAAACATTCATAAGATAAGAAAAAAATTTTCTGGATAGCTCTAGCCTTGATGCGTAACTAGTGATCATAGCATTAGGAGCAATTGTGTATGTTTGCAGATGAGTTATGTGGTTGCAAATGCTTTCTCATCTCTAATTTATGGCTGCAAATTTTTATGATTACTTTGCCATTTTTTTATGCTGTTTGGTATTTTAGGTTTTTTTTATGGCAAGAGTGAATACTTGTTCTCAATGCCATGTTATTATTGGCAGGGTTGATTCATAATGCATGATGTTCACAATAATGGTCTCATTCTGTGGTCTCAAAAACTGGTATCAAATTTCCTGGGTCTGTACTGTTATTTGCTTTATAAAATATACTTTTCTTTGTAAGGACCTTGTATTCCTCCATCTGCCCTGTTTCCCCAGCTGGCCTGGCCAAGTGCTGGAAGGTTATAAAATTCTATCTTTTCTTTCAAATGATAAACTGTGTGCTATTAATCTCTCTCCTCACTGTTTAGTGATTTAGAAAACATTGTAGAGTCTTTTTTCTTGTGAAGTTTCCATCTAATCCCTTAGACACAGTCACAAGCATGTCATCATCATCATGGCTAGGCTTTGCAAATGAAGATTTGGGAAGGGCTCTACCCACAATTGTTGCAAACGCATTGGTGGCTAAAAAGGCCAATACGAAATAGGTATGTCCGGTTGCAAAAGGCACAGCAGAAAGACTCCCTAGATGGTGTATTCTGCAAGGCACGATTCTTTCTGCATTGTCTTTTCTCCTCAAGGGTGATCCTGCGTGCTTTCTCAAAAACGTCAGCAGCGTTATAGATGGTGTGTCTCCAGGCCTCCCGATTGGAGGCCAGAGTAGACCAGTTATGATGATCAATATGGCCAAGGCTGAGACGTTGTTTCAGGGAGTCCTTGTATCTTCTCTTTGGGGCTCCTCTCATGTGGTAGCCGGTGGCAAGTTCACCATAAAGCAAGATCTTGGGAAGGCGGTGGTCCTTCATCCTGGAGACGTGCCCTGCCCAATGCAGCTGTGTTCTCAGCAACATGGCCTCAATACTTGTGACAGCTGCTTGCTCTAGAACAGATGTATTGGTCATGTAATCTGACCAGTGGATGTTTAGGATTGTGCGGAGACAGCGCTGATGGAAGCGTTCTAGGAGATGCAGGTGGTGGCGGTAGATGACCCATGATTCAAAACCATATAAGAGAGTAGACAGCACAATGGCTTTGTAAACACTGATCTTTGTACTTTTCTTCAGGTGTTTATTTTGCCAAACTCTTTTATGGAGTTTTCCAAAAGCACTCTATGCCTTTGCTAACCTGTTGTCTATCTCTCCGTCAATCTTACCGTCCGAGGAGATGAGGCTACCTAGGTAATTAAACTGCTGAACTGATCTGAGCTCTGATTCACCAATGGTGATATGGGGATGAAGGAAGACCACAACCATGTAATCATCAGACCAACTCCCTCTGTCTGCTCTAAAGTAATAATTTCCTCTTATTCTGACAGGAGGAGAGAGGAAGTCACAATATTTCCATCACTGTCACTTCAATGATGAGAATCAATTTCCCAAATGCCAGAATGCACGTCTTTTTGTCCCATGACTGGGAGAAACTTTGCTTGTAATTTACATTTCTCAGTGCTCCTCCCTAGCTGGGAAATTTACTTGAGATGATTAAACTGAGCTCTGGGTCAATTGCCTCTTGGTAGCTTTTGCTTCCCATCCCTCCATTTATGTTAGTCTCTCAGGCAAAGGAGCTGTTAGGGGTGGCATGACATGAAATAGTCCAATCTTCAGCATCAACACTGACTCTGCACTGGCAGAGGAACATCCAGGGAGGTGGGTGAGACTGTGCCAGACAGTTGTCCCTTGGTCCCTGAGCTACTTTGTGGTCTCCATCATGATCTGAAACAGAATGAATGGAACTTGCCTCATCTATCTTTGACAGTGCCACTACAGAGAGTATAGCTCAGGGAAGACACCCTCTGCTCTCCTTACAGTGAGTAGGTAGCAAAAGGTACCATTTGGACATGAACCAGCTGCCCTGCTTTAGATCTGTGCTTTTGAATGAAACAAAGAATACCTGGAACTGCCTATTTCTTTGCTTCAGGTTACCTGCAGAGACAGGTTGGGACATAGAAGGAATGTCCCCAAGGGAGCAGAGTTTCATGACATAACTTCTCTAAGTTACCTTAGCTTCTGTCAAATGAACAAGCTTCATTCCTTCCTCTACTTCTCCGTGTTTCCCCCACACTTTTCCTTTGGGTAGTGATTTGTCTGATCCCACAATGATCCAGTTTCTGGGCCATAACTGGCAGAAGGGCACACACCTCATTTTTCAGGGCTAACTTCATACTAATTTGGTTTTTGGAACCAGCTAAAATGATCCAACAAATGCCCACACCAGATCAAAAAATTGGTGGGGGTACCCTGTCAGGGATAAAGAGGAGGACTCAATTTCAGCAAGAGATGGTAGTTAGACTTTTCTGTATCATCTTTCTCCATACATCATGGTTTCAGTTACAATGGTCACTGTGGAATATATTGACCATATCAGTCTTACAAATAAACATTTCAGTGTAAACACTTTCCCAACCTCTAGTACAGTTATAGTCCAAAAAGTTCAATGCTGGAGAAAGGCTCTGCAGAGTAGCTACCTCCCAGGCTGGGCTGGGAAAGAGAGATGAGGAAATGAAGGTTTAGGTTTGAGTGCCATCAGACTCACCATTCTCAAGAAAAGGTAAAAGAAATAAAAATGGATCTTAGTGAGGTTCCGCTAAATATACCTCTTTATGACCTAGCTGTAGCTCTCTGTTTAGCTTTGCCATTTTAGCAGCTGGTCTCAACTGTTGCTGTTATGAGAAACAGCATTTCACTGACTTTTTTTTAAAATTATTTTTGAGCTGTTAAAAAGTCTAGTTTGGATAAAGGACAAAGATTTGAAAAGAGATAATGTTTTCCACTGAGAGTTGTACAAGAAACTTGAAGACTATATGAAGTCACAATACCATATGGATTTGCTTTGACTGAAGGAATAATAATTCACATGTACACTTTATAGTCTGTGTGCTAAAGCTTAGCACAGAATTTCTTTAAATCCTGACGTGGTTTTTTTCCTAGCAGAACAGAACCTAAATACTTGGTAAGTGGTGTAATGCAGTGGTAAAATGATAAAACTCATATTCAGCTAAAATTGTGCTTTACTGCCCTCTTGTTTCTTTTGGCTCAAGTAAGAAGAACAAAGGAAAAAATGGAAAAGAAAGTCTTAATGAAAATAGGGAATGGTGGTGCCAGATGGAGGATATGACCTGTCAGAACACTGATCTTGGGAGATTGCTGTAGGAATCCCAGCCAGGTTGGCAGCTACTGTTTGCAGCTTCTTGCTCCAACATCACAAAGAGGTTCCTAAAGACAAGCAGTCGCAGATTTTCTTCACTGAGTTTTAACTGACAGGATCCTGGGTCCTTTTAAACAAAGTGTGCTTTCCAGCAGTTTCCAGGCACAATCTTATTTTCTTTCCTAGTACATGGCGTATCATTGATGAAGACTGAAAGGATGTTGGTTTAATTTAGCTTAAGAAATGCATGTCTGTTTTGTGCGTATTATTGTACAGATGCCTTAGCTATTTCAAACTGGATTGGGCAAAAGTTTCAAGGAAAACTCTAAGGACTGGCAGACAGATGTGGAATTGAAAACTACTCTAAAACCTGAGGAAGTCATAGTGATTTTGTTAGGCTGTTGTTCAGACCCTTACTGACTAACCTGGTCTTTTCCATCATCAAGTGGAAGTGTATGAAAGAAGAGGGATACAAAGGGGGTAGCAAAGTCTTGTTAGCGTGGCTTCACATTGCAAATAAGCCTCAGGGCTCATGACACATTTGTAATTCTGTGAAGCCCTATTCATGGTAGACTAGACTCCTCTCATTAGAGATCCAATCCTACTTCTAAACTTGAAAAACACATTCTCAGGCATTGATAATACTTTCATAGGTAACAGCTGTGAAGTGTACATGTTCTCCCCTACTCTGAATGCCACTTCCAAGAAAACCAAGTTTCAGTACTGCAATTCCAAAAACTATTTAAACACTCATTCAGAAGTTAGCATTTAGATCCTCAGCCCTTTATGAAACATCTAGCCACTTAAGAAAATCTAGGGAACAGAGATATTTTGGGGGAGATAGTATGGAAGAGGAGATTTTAAAATAATCTGGAAAACAGATTCTCCACGTTCCTTTGTTAAGAATAATAATAGCTAGCTCCTGAGGCTTAATAATAAGCAAAACAGTAATGCACTAAATTTTGTAGAAAAATGACCTTGAGATGCTCTGGTCTGGAAACTGAGCAGAAATCTCGTGAGAATGGAAGTCTTTCTCTCATGTCTAATACAGACATATTTAAATTATCATGAGTGCTATGAAGTGATTTTAGAGAAGAACCATTTCCATAGAGGTTAGGGAGTAATAAACTGAAAAACACAAAATAGATATAACTAATTTTGAACCTCAGAAGTGGTAATAAGACTCACTGAATAACATATGCAACTTCAAGGGTTTGCTTTTAGGCTAATTATTTTATCATACACATAATTTATTCATTGTACATACAGTAGTCTGAAATTACATTCACTCATCTCTGAACCAATAAAAAAAGACTGTACATTATCAGTGTTTTCAAGGAATGGCATGTTTTGGTGCACCTTTTCTTTTTCTGTGTTAAGCCTTAAAACACATAAGTATTAACTGTGGCTGTCGGGGAAGAGAGGAGACATGCTGGGCTAACCTATGTAGCAGCAACTGTGTGTAGGCGCAAGTCAACATTTAAGCCTCTGCTTTGGCCCCCCTCAGCTCTACCATGAGCTCTGCAGCTAAGCTGTCCCTTTCCCATTGTAAAAGAAACCCACTTAGTTCTATTAGCTTTGGAGAGAATTTCTTTGACTGACCTTGTTCTTTTGATAGATTTTATTCTGTGAGGAAAGAAGAAAAAGAAAGTAATTAAATTAGCAAGTTGGCCAGCTGCAGTGGAAAGGAAATAATGATGGGCTGTGCCCAAGAGAGAACAACACACCTATTTCATATGTGCCTATTTTTGAACCGTCATTTACTTTGATTTATAACCATGGTTTTGAAATATTTTAATAGCAAGACTGTAGCTTTCTCCAAGATTTGATATAGCACAAATGTCAAAGCCAATAAATATAACACTTTGAAACCAGACAATAAACCACACGCACCAAGAATGGGGTGGTCTTCACTAAAATACTATCCTCTGGCCTGTGATGCAGGATGACACTGTTCCATGGACCCTATTAGGAAAGATACCCCTATTTAGATTTGACACGATAAACCATATTCTGGTGCACTGTGGTATGTGTTTAAGTTCATACAAAAACCAATTGCCAGACGTCTTGGCACATATGGTAAACCTATGGACAATGTGCCAGCACCAGATCTGCTATGAGAAAGTGTCCAAAAGAATCTTCTGTTTATTTGTATTAAATAAACAGATAATAATCAGTGATATTTGAAATCAGGAAGAGATTCTAGTGTAGAGACTTAAGAGATTAAGTTGCTGATTATCCTGGTAAATGGACAGAGTATTTTTCACATGCAGATCACTGGATCAGATGTATCTAACTCTAATACTACACGTAAGTCACTATTGTCTCCAGCTGTTTGAAGAGCAGCTGCTATAAGAAAGTTTAGGTAATTTCTATTGAACTCTTACTGGGCAGATAAGCATAAGTGCCAATAGACACTCTCTCGGTAAAATAGACAATTTACTAGTAAAATAGACCCTCTATTGATAAAAAAGGGCAAGCCAAGCTGAATAAAATAACAGCCCATATCCATGCCCCATTCATTACCACTGTTGAAGAAAACATCTCTTTGTATTACTGGAATGTTTGCATAAGTTTTATTACTTTCCCATTTCCAGACAGCGCTCCAACCAGAGCTGAAGAAATACCAGAAGAAAATCTGTTGTTACTGAATTTCCAGATGCTTGTATCAGGTTGGCCTGTGGATTGCAGTGTATTCCCCAGACCTCCTCCCTTCTTTTCTCTTTACAACCTCATGATACTGGTAGATAACCATCTTCCACTTGTGGTAAGCAACATGGATATCGTCTTCAACAGCTGCACTGTCTTTTGCCTATGACCTAGCAAGAGAGAGGGAGGGAAGACTCAAGGGCTGTGTAGTAAAAAGATGGTAGATACTGTCCTTCCCTTCCTTTATCTCCCACATTACATTCACATTCACAGATGCACAGAAGTTTCCAGCTTTCAGACTAAGTGGACAGAGAGATTTTGCTGGAATGAGAAGAACTTCCTGACATATTAGAAATAAAAAATGTAGTTCCCAGAAAAGGGGTCAGAACAGGTGATGGAAAGTATGGCTTAAACAACAGGGCAGAGTAGCCTGTTGTAAGCTGGTTAAAACAAGAAGTTTGGGAACTGGCTTTAGTTTCAACAGCCATGCACCTTAGGTCCTCCAGCTCAGCCTTCTCAGGAGGTATCTGTTTATTCTTTTTTTCTTTCCCCAGGGCAAAATCATGTAATGTTATCAGCTATCAGCCCAGAATACCAAGCAAGTCCATGGAGATGAATAAGGTGTTTCATGGTGATGACTGTGGTCACGCTGGGAAGTCAGCCCCTGGGTCTGGGTCAGGATCATCAGGCTATGTGGACCAGCAGGGTCAAGAGTGCAGTTTATCCCAGTGAGGCCAATGGTGGGAGGTTTTTAATCAGCTCCATAGGAAAGTGAGGTCATCCCTGCTGAGGCCTCTACATAGCACTGCATGGACATTCTCTTTCAGGGTCATCATCTTGCTATACAAACGTGAGAGAAAGTAAGATTCATGCATGCTGCAGCAAAAAATGGCAAAATCTTCAGTGTTCTATGATGTGAGAGTGATGGTTCCACTACTTCTTAGTATCTCAACTAATCCACTATTGCCAAGGACAGGTCCACCTATGTTCTCTCTGCCAAGCGATTTTTATATGCCTGAAAGAAGGCAAACAAAAGCCATTTAAAAATTAAAAAAAAAAATATTATTAAAATATTTCTTTTGTCTGCAACCTCTCTAGAGAGTGGGCAACCTCTCCAGAGGGTGGGTGGGCAGAATCGTTCCCTGCTTTTCCTTAATGCTTAAATGCTCTAGTACTTTGTTTTGCATTATTCCTGGATATTTTGGCAATAGAAGGATTCTGCTCAGTCACTCCTAGATATGCACTTGGTGCTGTAATGCCTAATTTAGGGTCAACAAGTAGCATATAAAGCATGCACGACCTATAGACTTACAGGTAACATGGATCATGCTCAAATTAAAGCTCTGATATGTTAGTGAATAAGTGTTGTGAAACCCTGACTCCAGCCATACAAAGATTGTTTCAGAGCAAATGAATCTTCAGGTGGTGCAAGCAGCTGCTGTCCGGAAGGCTGCAGTAAAAAATGCTCAGAGTATAACTCCATTACACTTCACAACCCTCCCCACTGTACTGACTCACCATTATGATTCAGAACAGCCCTGATAAAGTGCTAAAACTCTCCTTTTCCCACCTGCACAGCTGTCTCAAGTTGTGCAAGATTTTACTACCTGTCAACAAGTATTATTCAGAACTGTTGACAAATCACAATAGGAATTGCCTCCTACTTTAAAAAAAAAAAGGTTATTCATACAACTTGGCACTTACTCTTGCGTTATTTCAGGAGTTCCACCTCTAGTTCGAACTTAAAACCAAGAAAAGCAGAAGTAGAAATATTTTTTTATGGTTGATCAAGAATTTTCAGACCTTAACATGGCTTAAGATTCAATTTATCTTGCCAAACTTGGGATGAACATTTAAAGCTGTTTAAAAGTTTCCCAGGAATGAAAGACATCACAGAGCAGTAGTTAAAGTAGAGAATATAAAGCAAATTATCTAAATTATTTTTCAGACACCATCCTCGGATAGCTGTGCATCCACAGAAAAGCTCTGAATTTCCATATCTCTGTTTTTAAGCAGGTATACAGGAAATAATAGCTGTAGTTATTCCTTTTATAATAAATGCAGTATGTTAAAATGATTATTTAATAGTATTATTTAGTACTGCTCTGAAAGGCAATATAACAATAGTTGCACAGTAAACAAAAGAAAAGTTAAAGTGAAATTGCATCAAGGCCCAAATCCAGCTAAGCACTTAAACATATGCATAATTTTAAGCAATAAGTATTAATGTCTCTCACATAATGTTATGCATACGCTGAAGTGCTTAACTGGACTGGAGCCTAAATTCACAAAAGCAACAAGGACTACACCACTTAATTTTACGCCTCTGTCTAATACTCACTTTCTTACTCTTTACATTCATAATTTTCTTTATAATTACAGGAAGCAATATTCTGCTTTATTACAGCACTTGTGAGTATGTACCTGAGCTCATGTGCATGTGTATATGTGTGTGTCTGTAGCTTACACACCCTTTTTAAAATGCTCTCTGTCCTTCTGGATGTAAATATTTACTATTGATCAGATCATCAAAATGTACTGCACTTACATAAATACCAAAAATATTTTATTAGAATTTTCCCACCAAATAGAGTACACTACCGCATTTGTAAGACACTGTACAACCTTACAGCCTCTAAGAGAGCAAAATGATACCAATCAGCCCTGATGGGAAAGTTGTGCAGCTTTGTTAATGTGAGACTGTGTTTCCATCTGGGCTTATAGTGCTACTTGCACTTATCATGGTGTTTAATGAAACAAACCCTTTAAATCACTTTTGGCTGGTGTTTAACCACCTGAGAGGGCGCATGGAAGTAACAGAAGATTCTTGACCAGCGGACATGGAGCCATAGCAGCAGTCTGACATCGTTAAAGCTAGGAAGCCTAGATATGAATTTCTAAAATTCTTGAGTTGTTATATACAGAGCTACTATGTGTAGGTGCAGCTTTTATCCAAACAAATATTTTGAAACTGTATTTCAGTTTCAAGTGTTCCTGTAGCAGCACCACAGTATGTTGTGGATCCAGGTCAGTTTAGGAGCCGTAGGGTAATGGGAACACCTCACTGGGCTCAGTAGCTCCCTTTCAAGTGACAAGTCACTTTAGGCTTATACAAAATTTGTGTTACAGATTCAGTATTGAGAAACTGGACTAAAATATGGAAAGAAGCAAGATTTTTCATTATATTTAAATACTTTATGCTTTGGTTTGGATCATGGCTGCAAAATTTTGTTGTCATGTTTTATGTTAGTTCTTTTAGTCTGGCTCTTTTTTATTTTTCTGAAGTCTAATTATATTCTGATTTTTTTTCCATTCCATTTATGACATTATTTTATGCCTCTGTCCAAAAACACCATTAAGAAAAATGAGACGTGTTAGATAGTCTAAGATGAACCTGGAAAATGATTGTCATAATAAATCTACTACTACAGACAGATGTTATTTGGGCTTTGTCTTGAGGGCATGACAACAGTAAGTCATGCTAACACTTGTAGAGGATGTTCTTGTTGAAGTACACATATTTTAACCCAACTCCCACCCATGCTGTGTATGTAGATATTGAGAAACACTAGTATCTTTCATAACAGTAAAGTTTCTGTCCCAAATGTCTGAAGAGCATAGAAATTTAGAGGTAGAAAAATGCAGAAAACAAGAATTAAGAGATGCCTCAGAGACACTGGAGAAGACCAGATGGAAAAATATTAAAAGTTATTATTTCTACTGAAAAAGTTACCTGAACAACTGGTTAGCACCCATATAACATCAGTATATAATGACTGCTCAGGGGCTTGACTGCTCAGAAATGCCCTGTTTTTCATGTATAATTTCCTATTTTTAAGCCAAGGAAATAATAAAGGTCACAGATAACATATTATCATGCCTGAACTCTGAAAAGGGTGACACTCCTAAAAATTGATGTATATACAAAAACAAATTTGTAACTACTGAAACGTTGAGCAGGAAGCATTTCCATAAACCTTGAAAACATGATAGATGTCTGGAATTTTTTTATGAAACATTTTGCTCACCAGTTACTGTGATAACAATGTACTCCTACAAAATCTTGGTATCAAAATATTTGTTTTGGAAGAGAACAATACAAGCTTATTCAAACTAAATCTGTAGCAAAATATAAGAATGTCTGTCTTTGCAGTCTGAATAACATTATCAAATAAACAGGTAAATGGATCACTGAAGAAGAAAAACACTTTTGGGCAAAACAAAGCTTTCTGATTTTTCAGTATCCAAGAAAAATGACTGAAATTTGCCAATGTGTTTATCACTATTGCAAGTAGGAACTGCTTTACGTCTACACATTGAATTTCCATCCAGACCAAGCAACAGTCTGCTCACACTGTTTGTACAAAGAGGTTCAAAAGCCATTTCTCATGTGGAAAATAATGTAATTTAATATCTTCCGGAGGCATTTGACATAAAAGATTTTTTTTCTGTATTTACTGATATTCATTTGACTGAATTAAGATAAAAACCAACAGGACATGTCTTGTCATGGATGTTTTTATTTATCCATTGGTTGGAACAGGATGAGAAGCAGCTGACAGTTTCCTCAGTTTCGTATCCCAACTCATCTTACAGTTTCTTCTGTTCTCTGAAAACTAAGCAATGTCTCTCTGATGGAGTTCTCATGTATTTTCCCTAAACAGCTTGCCAATTATTTTGCCCACTACAGAGATCCTATTCAACTTAATATACCATAAATGTGCCATTCCCCAACTCTGATAGGAACTTCTACCCAACTGATATTCTGAAAAAAAGAGAGGAATAAAAATCACACTATAACTTTTATTTATTTTTTTCTTTCCCTTTTTCTTCATGAATCTCTTTACAAGCCTACAGATGGTAAGAAATAAGTGGCTGCTGGTATAAACCTACATGAATGTAGGTGTATGTTTTTATTTAAAACAAAATAAAACATTTTCTAATAATTCAAATGTTGTGCTAACAGCAGGATTGCTCTAATTCACTCTCTTTATAAACTAGTATATAGTAGTGACACCTAGTATATTAAGTAAAAGAGGATTCACATATAGATGATGAGGAAGAAAAATTAAACAAGAAAAATGAACAATAAAAATATCAACACGATTATTACTGATAAGTGATAATTATTTAAATGTAATTGATCTGCAGATGATATAACTCCAAGGATCAATTATAACAATTTAAAATTGCCAAGATAATTCAAAATCAAAATGTAACATCCACCCTGAAAACTCTTCAATATTTCAGATCCTATATAAGTATATATTTTCTTGAAACATATAAATTCGTGCAAATCAGATTAAATACCAGAACACAAAAATTTGCTATGCATGTGATTAAGGCATAAGGCAGAAAAATTAACAAAACCCATCACTGGTAGTACCAGTGCCATCACTGAGTATTGCAGAGATGTTCAGTTTACGTATACTGACATGAAAAATCACAGTTAACTCATCACTGAAAAAAAATGTCCTGAACTGAAATCATAATCTGTTTTGGTTTTACATATCCATGTGCCATTATTAGAATATTAAAATTTGAGTCCATGTTTGACATATTCCAT
>NW_016690241.1:771066-783203 GCF_001604755.1 Lepidothrix coronata
AAAGGAGATTTACAATATGTCCAAACTCCATAATATTCCTGCAAACTCAAGCTAATGTCTATAACTAAAGGGGTAATATTTCAGATTTTCAGTGCAATTTTTGGTTCAGAAGGTGCCCAAAATTTTAACACTCTCAAAAACAATAAACATAGCGAGAATCCCACTGAAGTTCTGAATATCTCTCTCCTCTACCCGTACTTTTATTCTTTTCTTTCCATATTTATCTATTTTTTGTTGAAGAAAACACAGTAACTAAACATACACTCTGAATAGGAATCCTAGTGTCGGACAAAATTAGCCTCCTTAGCTGGCTTTTTAAAGACATTGCAATGTTCAACTCTAATAACTCATTTTTTACTTGCCAGCTAATTTTTTGTTTCCTGTTGTTCAGAGTTCTGGAACCACATCTCCCCAATTTATCTTTATCCAATTCTAAAGAATCATTTTATTATCCATTAATTTGGTGGAAAATGACGCTTTCTACATACTGTTGTTCAGAATATTGATTATTTTTGAGAGTTCATCAGAAGCCAATAAAAGGAAAGAATAAATCACACATAAGTTTTGTAAAGTTCAGTGAAGTAAAACAAAAGCTAAGAAAAATGAGAAGATTCATTGAGAAGATTCATGAGAGGATTCACTGAGAACCAGTGTCTTTCAAGAGCATTTAGTTTTAGTATATCAGTGTACTGGTCCACATGCATTTACCAGAATGGAATTCTCTTACCTAGTGATGGAAAAACCTACAACGGAAGATTTGTGACAGGTATGTGTTCCAGCTTGTGCCCACATAAATAATGACACTGGCTTTCCACCAACAAAGCATCTTACTATGAGAGGAACAGGATTCCCAAACCTGTTGAATTTTGTTTAACTGAAATTTAACTGTGAAATTTGAAGGCAGTCTGTAATACATTTCAGTAAGAAATACAAATATTTTCAGACAGTTAACTCGTGTTTTTCACAGAAATTAATAAGTCTGTAATTTGGAAACACTGCTTGCTTTCATCTTTCTCCCACTCTTAAATGTAACTTTAAACATTTGTGGAAATGGGTCGGTGGCTCAAATGTAATAGTTTTGCCAAAGGTAGAAGTCAAACAAGGAAGACAGATTAAGTGCAAATTCCTGGGAGCTGGCAGAATTAACTAGAATTCTGTTTAACAACTCAATTCTGAAATTATTAATGACTTTTCCTTGCCAACCTAAAAAAAAAAAGTTTTTAGCTGTAGGTTTCTCCTAAACCCATATATCTTATTAATTTTAATACAGTTTCAGCATAATCAGTCATAATACAATGGAAACCTCATTGAACATAAAATAATCCATAAGGTGTTATATGGATTTAATTTCTTGAGAGACAAAAGGAGGCTACCCTTTCAAGTTAATTGTTCCATAAGGATGAAATCATCACTTTAGAACATGGACAAAAATCAAAGAATGTCTTATTTTATCGAATAGCAATTTGGGATTAATTTTTACTCCCACTGAAGTCAACGGCAGACTGTTGTTGATGTCAGCAAGAGCCCAATCAATCTCTGAATTGTATGTAGAGAACAATACACCTGGACACGGAGCATCACCTTGTATTTTCCCTGGACTGAGATCCTTTGGCTTTATAGAGACAGTTAACTCTTTAATAATGCTGGATCTGTGTGCTACATTTGAACATACTTAAAATTTGTGTAACTAGTTTTGAATAGGTGTTGCCTGGTCTAGCAGCCTAGATTTTCAGAATCTTGTCACTTTTGTGTTCAGCAATCACATTTTTCAAGGGAGTGTTTGTGATTAATTTTGCACCTATAATAAGTTACTTTGGTACTGTTAATACATTCAACTGAGAGAAAATGTTTGTCTCTATTTTTTAAGAAGCCAACTGTATCCCAGTCTGAAAATGCACATTAATCTGTGATACACAGACATGTTTTTACATAAAAATTCATATTATACAGAGGTTAATATAAAAATAATTTTAGGCATGTAGAATCATATAATAATTTTGGTTGGAAGGGACCTATAAAGGTTCTTCCTGCCATGATTCTCAGCTAGATCAGGTTGTTTAGGTTCTTCCTGCCATGATTCTCAGCTAGACCAGGTTGTTTAGAACCCTGTCCAACCTGACAGCGAATGTTTCCAGGGACAGGACATCTACTATGTCTCTGGACAACATGATCCAGTGTTTTACCACCCACATTGTAAAAAATGTCCTCCTTATATCTAGATGAATCTACTCTTTTTTACTTTAAAATCATTGCCCCTTGTCCTATTGCAAAAGGCCCTAGTGAGAAGTTTTCCCATCTTTATTCTAAATTCTTTATTCTAAATCCCCTTTTAGTACCAGAAGGTTGCAGTAAGATCCTGAGGACTTCTGTTCTCCAAACTTAACAGCCCCAACTCTGTCAACCATAGGAGAGGTGTTCCATCTCTTCAATCATCTTTTTGGCCCTCATCTTGACCCTATCCAACAGTTCCATGTAATTTCTGTGCTGAGGACCCCAGAGCTGGATGCAGTAATCCAGATGGGGTCTCACCAGAGTGCAGTAGAGGGGCAGAATCCCTTCCCTCCACCTGCTGGCCACATTTCTTTTGATGCAGCTATTATGTGTCCCAGTCTGTTCAGCAGCTTAAGGGGAAGGTTGGTTGATTTGCTCTGGGCAGTGCGCAGGAGAAACAACAAAATTCTCAAAAGGTTCAATAACAAACCTTTACTTGCAAACCTTAGAAACTTAATGTAAAATAAGACACTTAATCTACATTGTATTCTACATTTTAAATTGTAGCCATTTTGATTAGAAATGCAACAATATAAAAGCATAAAAATAACACATGTATAAGGAAAAGAAAGAGAAAGAAAAGACAAGAGTAGAAAGGTATATAGTTACCACCCATGGATCGATTGTTCGAGCCATTAACCACTAACATTCCAGTCTCTCACAGCACCCCAGGATACAGTTGGCTTTCTGAGATGCAAGTGCACGTTGCTGGCTTATGTCCAACTTTTCATTCCCCAGTACCCTCAGGCCCTTCTTGGCAGAGCTTCTCTCAGCCTCTTCATCTTCCACTCAGTATTGATTCCAGTGGTTGCCCTGACCCAGGTGTTGGACCTTGCACTTGGTCTGGTTGAAACTCTTCACAGTGTGAAGTCATAATAATATTGCCTAAATATCTACAATCAGAAGTTCAAAGAACTTCTTTGAACATTTATTAGACTAGTGTTAGAGTTTGTAAATATTATTTTGTTACTTGGCTGTGTACTCGTTTCTAGTACTTTTTTGATTCACAGTTCAATTATGCAAAATTTCAGAAACATACTTGTTTGAAATATAAATTGCAAATTACTGAAGTGAAATTTGCCTTTTAACAACAACATATTGTCCAAACCGATAAATAAACTTAAATAATTCCTCATCTCAAAAAATGTTTTGTTAAATAAATAACTCATTATGAGAAGACAGTACTTTTTGACCTGAGAGTGCCAATGTGACCAGAATGTTTTGACACATTCTTCTTCCAGAAGTTCCCTCAGAAAAAAAAAAAATCACGTATAAAACTCATTACTCTTCCAATGATTTAGAAAGTATTAATTTCATTGCATCTTACCTATGCTACCATATGTAATCCCTCATGAAATGGATATTGTAGGATATTTTGGAATAATTCTTTCTAAAATTTTTTTTTATTACAGTTGTTTATGAAGTCTGGGCTGTTTACTCTTTCGCTTTTTCAGCAACTTTCAGTAAAGACTCATTGATAATGAGAAATTTTTATTGTGATAACAATACTACTTCACTGAAAAATTTTCATCACAATATATTTTGAAACTGGTAAACCAAAAGGGCTTCTGGGTAACAATAAAAAGTTATAAAATTAAGATGCTTTGAAGGAAAAACCTGGGGACCGAGAAAGAAAAAAAAGTAAGATTCAGCTTTTTGTAAAAGATTTAGATTAGCATAGCATACTCAGATAATATGTAAAAACTGTGGTCCAGCAGTAATGGTAAACTAGTACAACGATCCAGAAAAGGTTTTCTCATAGAATTATTTCCTATTCACCAGGTAATCTCCTAGAAATAAGATCTAGTTGAATAGAAACAAAACGGAGAAAAGGAAAGATAACTTTTTTTCTTTATTTTACATTTTGGGGCTTCTGTAAAAGTATTCAGCAACTTGTGTTGGAAATTTTAAAATCTTTGTCTTTATTTTTTCTCTAAAAAGGAAAATTTAATTTTCAACCAAAGAGTTCATAAATTTTTTTATAGAAAGCCTTTTATAGAATCAAATTCTAAACTTCCTTTATAGAAGAAAATCTCAAGAAACTTAGGACAGTTTTCCAGTTTAAGTTAATTTCTTATGCTCTTGTTCAGTAAGAGCAGCAGTCTAAGAAAATAACCACTAAACCCTTTCTCACATGAATGAGTCTCAACAAGTTATAGTTATACAGGCTTCCTGAATGCCTCAGTTTTTATTATGCAGAATAACCTTTTGAGAACAGGAACACATTCCTTTGGTAACATTTAAGTCATGCAAAGAGTCTCAATTACAGGTAGCCCCACTGACAGCAGCTCTTTTCACTGTTCACTAGATTCAGGGATCATAACTGGACAGGATGACTTGGCTACAACACATGTTTGAAGAAGTATGCCTCCCAGGAACCCTATGGCCTGCCACTGTATGAACTACCTGGCAGCCCAAACCAATCACAGAATGATCAAATCACAGAATATGCCAAGTTGGGAGGGACCCACAAGGATCATCAAGTCCAACTCCTGGCTCTGCACAGGACCATCCCCAGGAGTCACACTGTGTGTCCAAGAGTATTGTCCAAATGCTTCTTGAACTCTGTCAGGCTTGGTGCTGTGACCACTTCCCTGGGAAGCCTATTACACTGTCCAACCACTCTCTGGGTGAAGAACCTCTTTCTAATATTTAACCTAAACCTTTCCTCACACAGCTTCAGGCCATTCCCTCAGGTTCTATCAATGGTCACCACAGAGAAGAGATCAGTTCCTGTCCCTCCTCTTCCCCTCACAAGGAAGTTATAGACTGCAATGAGGTCTCCCCTCAGTTTCCTCTTCTCCAGGCTGAACAGGTCAAGCAACCTCAGCCACTCCTCCTATGGCTTCCCCTCCAGGCCCTTCGTCATCTTCATTGCCCTCCTCTGAATGCTCTCTAAGAGCTTAATATCTATCTTACATTGCAGTGCCCAAAACTGCACACACTATTCAAGGTAAGGCCACGCCAGTGCAGAGCAGAGTGGGACAATCCCCTCCCTCGACTGGCTGGTGATGCTTTGCCTGATGCCCCCCAGGACACGGTTGGCCCTCCTGGCTGCCAGGGCACTGCTGACTCATATTCAACTCATATTTAACTTTCTGCCACCAGGACCCCCAGGTCCCTTTCCACAGCACTGCTTTCCTGGTTTCTAACCCTGATACAGAAATCCCAAAGAGACCACGCTCTTAATCCTTACGTTGTTTTCACTCTTCAAAGTCACAATTTCTTCTTCTCATCAGTTCATTGTTTTTTCATGCCCATCTCTTACCTCACTGATTACTTGACACTATCTCATTTCAGTTCCAACGTGCAGTTCCGATGAACACAGAGGAAACAAGTAGAGTCAGTTAAAAGACTTTTTTTCTGCTGGTTTGTTATCTTATAGCAATTTTGATAGATGTTTCACTGCAGAGATAGATTCTGCTAATAATGGAAATAGCATTAATCATCCAAAGTCATAAATTAAAAAGAATTTATTAAGGGTGTGAAGATACTTGAAAGAAAAAAAAAACAACAACAAAATCCAAGGTAGTTAGAAAGATAGAAAACACTAAGCATTCACAAATTCAGTTTACTTTCTTTCTTCATTCCCTTCTAAAAGAATCATGACTGTGTTAGAAAGCTGTTTTTCAAAATTTCAAGTATAACAGAATGCTCAATATTTTAATTCTTAATTAATTTTTCAAGCAATACAGACCTCTTTCTTGTCAATGAATTGTCCATGAACACAATATTTTTAGAATGATTTATTAATAATTGTTCTATTCCTGATATTGTGTAAACCCAACATTTGTGAAGATATCAGATTGCTTATGAACTCTGTATTTTCACTTTTCTCTTTTAATTTACACGACATTTTGTTGAATATCTCTGCCCAACTTGTACCTTCTCTTTCCTGAGAAAATACCCTGGAAGAGATTTCAAGGTCACTCAACATAATGATAAGATTTTTTTCTGTCATAAATAAGGTTTTGCTAGAAATTAATATGCTGAAAATGCAAATAATTTTCTGTTCATGTTTTCTTTACAAGGAATTTTCCCGATGTATTTTCATAACTCTGGCAGAAGTCTCTACAAGCAAGAATGGCTTTCTTATCTGTTAGCACTTACAGGGACTTAAACATAGAATAGTTTGGGTTTTAAGGTAGGTATGACTTATAAACTCAGAATATAATTTTTTAACAAAAAGTCCACTAGAAATCCCTTCAGAATTCTCATTAAGGTTGATCATGTATCATTTTAATTCTATATTAATTTCCAAATAGTTCAAATTAGCTATAGATTTGAAAGCTTATTTTAAAGAAAGGTTTCTTTGCCTAGCCTTGGTTTTAACCAAGAAATCTTGAAAATCCAGTTTATAAAGATATAAATACTAGTTAAAAAAGACATGTTATGTTTTTTTTTCTTTAGGATCTGAATGGCAATGGATGGTGCATACATTATACTTTTCATAAATTAACCTTAAGGTTTCATCTCAAGATCAACATCAATTCAGTGCAAAATGAAAATATTATGGTCCTTTATGCTCCTAGAGTGACTGTACATTAATTCACTAATATTCAGTTAATAAAAACTAAATAGTCTCAAATGTTTCTGTTTTATCTCTGAGTTATTTACAGTTTGGATGATATTCTGATACAAAACTTTCTACTGAAGAACTTTGAGCAAAGACCTCTGTAGTTTTATAATTCCTTAAAATGACATTTTCAACTAATAAAAGAACTACTTGTATCAGATACATTACAAATGGATTTTTCATCTGCACTTCTGGCAAAGGAACTTTTGAACTTCACACATCTGTTGTCTAGTTCATCCAACAACTGAAGGTGAATAGATCTGCTACCTGTCTATATAGCATGTGTGTCTGTCTGTATATTAAAAATTCTCCCCCAAAATTTGTAGACCTTTTGTTCAAACACTCAGGGTTGAAGTGGCCTTGCATCTAATAAAAAATTGAATTAGAAGGAGAGATATTTCAATCCCAGTCTTAGTTTTTTTCTCCTCAGTCTGGCAAGAAGTTGGGACAATATACACTCAGTTCCAGAAAAAAAACCTCACATTTGAAACTTCTGCTTGCAGTTCTGTTTTTGTCAAAGTATGCACTGTCAATTATTTTCTTCTCCTCAAGAATTGCTGACAAAGCATTAGCCATATTTAACACAGGATAGTGGAGCCACATTTTCTTTGGCTAGCTTTATGCCATCCTATCCATGAGCCAGTCATCTTACTTTGGGATGTAGAGAACAAGCAAAGATAAACTGTATCATCTATAATTTAAACCAGCCTTTCACTATCTTGTCAAACAAGGTTTTCCTAACTTCTTAAGCATAGTTTCTTTTAAGTGAGAAAAACTCTTTTCTTAAGACTGCATAGCTCTATTGAACAAGGGCTTGCAATCTCCCCTCTCACCCCCTGCAGTTCATCCTCTATATTGTTTTCCCTCCGGTCTCTTGCTCCATCCCAGTGTGCATCCTTTATTCCTAACTCATGCCAAGCCTCCAGATGAGATGGGCTCAGCCCTTTCCACTGTGCTTCCTGGGGACCATAGAACTTTTGTTCAAGTCCACCTACACTGATGCAAGGTGTGCTTGCAGCAGGAGGCAGAAAGCACGAGGGGGTTGTTTTGTTTTTTTTACTCAGTAGAAAGCCAAAAGATTTTTCTCCCCAACACTGAAATACAAAGAGAATCCTGCTGAGCAGCTGTGAATTATATACAGCACTGGATCTAGCTTCCAGCATGAGGTACTACTAGGATTTATGAAGGGTCTGTAGATGCCACTATGTAGATATCCAGTTAGTACTGGATATACTGCTAGTAGCCAGAGAAAAAGCTTTTTTAGGAGTCTGTGGTCTATAAGACTTACTAAGGACTACCCACACTGGATGTTATTATTTGCCTGACCACTGTGTTATGTAGTCATTAACATGGGCTAGTGCACTGGATGCTGTACAAAGACAGATCCAAAAGATGAATCCTGCTTTAAAGAGTTTCTCCCAGGAAAGTCATGATGGAATGGGGAAACTCATAAGCTCCATTCAATAAAGAAACCAGGAGACGATATACCTCAGCAGGATACACCAATGCTCTCAGATGCTTAATCACTGCCAGTTCTGGGAGGAGCATTGAAAGGTTTTGTCCTCAAGTTCAGCACGACTTGTAATGCAAGAAAGTGTTTTCTCCCCTGTGGCATGTGTTTATTCTGTGCCAGCCGGTGTTAACTTAAAAACTGAAGATCCTCAAATACCCTAGTAAACCTGCTTCCTTTCCCTCATTCAGTCAATGATTATAGCTCATTTTAAAGTATTATTTACTAAAATAAAATAAAATAAAATGTTCCAATCGGTTGGCAGCACACACTGCATGCACTTAGACTCCCATCCAAGCATGAGTGTGGGTATGCACTGGGTTCAGCATGCACTTGGACTCAGTGCAGCCAAATGCTTTTGTCTGCTTTTGATTCAGCGTGGAGAGGGCCACAGACACACACTAGCTAACTCCCAGTAACACTTGCTGTAAGTCATGAAATCCAGCAGGAGGGAAGAACAGGAATTGCACAAGATTTATCTCTTGTTTTTACTTTATTGCAGCAGTAAAAAAAAAATGAAACTGCAAAGTTTTTTTGTCAGTCTCAAGTTTTGTTTAGAAATAATGTTCCAACCAAATGGATTGTTATACAGGTGTAAACTAGTTTAGTAGTTTAATTATATATACAATTCTTTAACACTAGATGCTGCACATAAGATTAGCTGCAAAACAAGTGAAAACCCAAAAAAAAAGCTATGGAGGAGAAATAGTAAATGGAGATCACACTACTTTTCCCCTCTCCATTTATTTGTATCTTTTTCTATAAAGATTTTGAAACACTTAACTAAGTTGTCTGTTGAACATATTTATGCTTTTGGTAATTTATTGCACATGCTCAACACTACATACTTTAAAATCTTTCCATGTACTCTCTTCTTGTTTTCGATTTCATCCTTTTTAAATTATACCTTTTTTTCCTTTTTGGGATTAAGTTCATCCTATTCCCTTTCAGAACACTAAAACCTATTTTTCTTTTTTTCTTGTCTTTTTTCTTTTTTATTTCACTCTGTTCTCCTTTGCAAAGTATTCCTTGTAATGTATTGTCTTGCTTACCAGAATTCTCTTTTTTCCCTCAAGCTTAAAAGAAAGGTTAATTCCATTTTGCTCAATTTAGCTTTCTGAAAATGCCATAGCACATGACAAAATATCTGGATTTTCAGGAGTCCCTTGCCTTCCATTTCAATGGAGCTCGTAGGCACAGTGCTGACAGAGCCTCTTGGCAAGAAGACCTGGCTTGTGCCCATCTCTCTGTATTCAGGCAGAAATTTAATATTTTTTTCAAATAGATGAAAATTTTGTCCAGACTATGCATTTGCTGCCACATTTCCTCAAAAATTGTAATCTGAAAAATTAGTTTATTTGCATAAGAAGACATCAACATAATGTCCCAGGGGCTCATCTCCTTCTATCACAGATGTTAAGAGCTTTGGTTTTAATTGAAACGTTCTTCTGCACAGATAGAAACCCTGCTCTTGTCAACAGGGGTTACAACAAGGGTAGTTCTGAGTTGTCAGTAATTCACAGATGGCCAACCTGATCCTAAATCTGACAGATTTAACTGTGGTTTTGTACTATAACAGCAAACAGATTTTTCAGAATGGTCCTGTGATTTAGCTAGATGGGACAATTTAGGCCTATAACTGAACTCAGAGTCCATGCATACCTGATCTAGCAGTTACAAAAAAGAGACAACTTTCAATGGAGCCCTAATTCCTGGGAAAAAACCGGTTTTCCAGTCCCTGTATCGTCACTCCACTGACAGTTGTTTGGCTGTCTTCCTCTCCTCCCCTCTGAAAGTAATCATTAACCTTCTGAGAGAAATTCATTTTGATAGGAGAAGCAGAGCCCTGTTAAGCACTAAGCATTTAAAGATCTATTGAAGAGCAGAAGAGCTGAGTTAGTGAGCCTGCTCAAAACGACTGCATGGTCTGAACAATTCCCTCTCCAGTGCTCTCTAGCTGCCACTCAACCATACAAGACAGCATCCAACCTGCAAGCAGGTGAGGCATGAGGAAAAGGCAAGGAGGCACTTCTTCTTTGGTCAAGTACCATTAGGACAACTCATTTTATAGTCACAGTTGGGACCACAACTTGCTATACATGCCGTGTAACAACTGGTTATACCAAATTGAAATGAATCTCCTCCAGATTGCTGAATAAGCAAGACATACAAATGTGTTAAGGCTTCAAAAAAGACCGAAGAACTTTATTAAAATCATCTCTTGCCCAACCTCTCGATATTTTGTTTTTCACATAGTAGAATTTAGAATCCCATTAAACGTCTTTCTCATAATATCGAGAAATGCACTATAATGACAGCCACAAAGGGAATCTCTGACACAATTGAGTCCAGCTTTTTCATGAGATGTCTGGTAGTTCATATTTTCACTAGCCAGTTTTCCCTGTCTACTTTGACTCAGTAAGTCCCTGCAAACAACAAAATTTGCAGGAGGGAGTCAGGCTAAAATTTGTACATATGATTTTTCTATGCTTATTTTTTCTCTTTTTCTTCAACCTTCAGTTCTATTCTTATTTCTGACAATGCCAAATACCACCAAATTCAGATGGTGTTACCTGTGCTCTCCACCCCTGTAATTCTTTGGTTCATTTTCTACTTTTGACACCTGTTCCAGAAATGACGTTACGGACAAGTCATTCATGTCGGTGCTATTAGAGAGATAGGATCTATCAAAGACAGGTCTGAAACTCAGATAAGAAACTGCTTTTATTGTGAGTCTGCAGAAAAATACAGTGCTAGCATCTCAAATACTCCATGGTCTCTTCTGGAAGAGCCAGTAACTCATTGGCTTCAAAAGTAACAGCCTTGTAGTACAATCCTGGATAGGATAAAATCCCCAGCTGGATAGGTATTGATATGCATTAAACCCCAGCTGGATAGGTAATGATATGCATTAAAAATGTGAGGTCAGAGCAGCAGCAAAAATGTAAGGCTAAGTTCATTTAAGTTCAGCAGAACTTATACCAACTAGGATTCCTGTACTTCTAATAAGTATCTAAACTGTCACCTTCAGCTGTCTTTTAAATAAGTAATTAATCCTGTCCAGCAGAAAAATTCCACTGAAAACCATCAGCTGCCAGTTAACTACTCACTTTTGCTCCAGGTTAATTGAGTGATTAATACTTGCAAATTACATCAAAAGGAATAAAATTCTGGCATACAAACTTTTTGTTATTGAGCTCAATCATGCCAGAATTTTACTAGTAATCTCTATTTAGTTCCCAGCACAACTAGAAAAATGTCCATTAAGATTTGTCTTGGTAGATTGGATGTGACACTCTAATTTGCAATCTTGCCAAGAATCACAGAATCATAGAATTGTTGAATAGTTTGTGTTGGAAGGGACCCTAAAGATCATCTAGTTTCAACTCCACTGCAGTGGAAAGGGACACCTTCCACTAGACCAGGTTGCTCAAAGCCCCATCCAGCCTGGCCTTGTATTCAGAAACTGTGGGGAATTTCGGCTGGACCGAGTCCCTGAGATGGAGTGAGAGGGTGGCTGAGAATGGAGGCCCTGGTCCTGACAACATACTGATGCATCCTGAGAGAGCAGAGGAGCAGCAGGAGAGAGCTGTCTCGTGGGAACAGGAACACTGTCTCATGAGAACGAGGACTTGTTTTGAACAGAGGGACTGAGAAAAATATAAACATCAAAGGAAAACAGGGACAGGTGCACAGAAATGTTGTGAGAAAGTAGAACTGAGAAGGTCCAACTAAAATCTACCTATTAGCTGTGAGAATTGTAGTTTGTGTATTTAAGTT
>NW_016690241.1:783221-851130 GCF_001604755.1 Lepidothrix coronata
ATTGCAGCTCGTTGCTGCTTCATTTTGCTTTCCAATAAACTTTCTTGCTGAATATTATATGTTGTAGTCCGTCCCAACAACAACAAGAAACATATCTATGCCAGAGAGGATTGACTGCCTCTGACATAACAAAAACCACTCACATCCTGTCAAAATGAGGTCCATGTCAGGGGTAAAAGACAAGCCTCACATACGAATATCTAAGAAAGTTTGAGAACAAAAGCAAAAAAAAAAAAAAAGAAGGCTACAGGTATAATGATTTTTTTCCCTTGGCTGCTCATGTTAGACTGGGAATAACTGGTGAAACAATGTCAAGATTATTACCACGAGGATCCTATCCTCATCTGTTATAAAACTATACTGCAGAACCAAATTCAGTCTTCTGAATGGCAAGTTAAAAAAATATATATGCCACTTGAGGAGTCACACCAAACCTTACACAACATAAATGAAAATTCCAGTTAAATAGTGGATAATACTTCTTATTTCCACAGATATCTTTCTCCCAGAAAAACTGTGAAGTCTCATTGCTGTCATTCATGCAGTACTCTTTGCTACTTCTAAGTGTGGGTTCTACAAATGAAATAAACCTCAGGCACTGATTTCTTTGGATATCATAGAACCATAGAATCATTAAGGCTGGAAAAAGACCTATAAGATCATCAAGTCCAACTCTTGGAAATTATCCTATCTTCATTGTCCCACAAAGTAACACCAATTTCTCAATGTCAATGTGATTTCAGAAGTTTTGTAATTGTGTAGGAGGATGAATAAAGAAATACAGCAATCTGATTCAGTCATTGTCACCTATATCTTAATATATACACATATATAAAATACATTAAAAATATAATGCATGTTATTTACTAGATATGGTTAAAGCAATTCCACAGTGAAAGCAAATTCAGTGAACTTGGAAAGTCTAAATACATGTGAAATTAATTACTTAAACTCTTCAGAAATTTTATATTTTTGCCAAAATAGCTGAAAATTTTGTCCAGAATATGCACTTGCTGTCAAATTTCTTTAAAATTTGTAATCTGATAAATTAGGTTCTTTGCATAAGAAGACATCAACATAATAGCAGTAGATACATAAACATTTCACTAGGGATATCTAAAGAGAAAGTATAGTCTAATTTCTACAATGAAATCCATCTTGTTTCAAAAGGACAAAAAAATAGGGATTCTATTCATTGATGTAAGTCTTGTTAAAAATGGATTAAAATGGTTTGTGAGAAAAAATGTGTTGTTTAGAGAGAAACATTGCCTAGAGCAACATGTGACTAACAACACCTACACAACACAGACAGCACCCAACACAGGCATAGCAGCAAGACACAATGAGTTGCAGAGCTGTGCTCAAAGTTCACTGAGGAAAAATACAAGGGTAAATTTTCTTCAGGCCTGTAAGATTAAGTCTTTTATGTTTTCACTGCATTTTTTAATTTTGAGGTTGTTATCTGAGTTGTTGATGGGGTGCATTTCTATGTCTTTTCTGCCTATATTCTTACTCACTGGAGGAAATGGGGCCAGAGGAGACTGCAGGTCAAAAGGGGTGACAAGACTCAATGTCAATAAAATTAGAAATTCTTCTTTTGGAAGAATAAGATTAAGAGGAAGAATGTGTCTTTGTTACTACTGAAAGTGTTACCTCCCTGATGAGTGCCTGCTGCTTCTCTATGCTCTTATATTTCATCTGTGCTCCTTCTTTCTACCTGTTTTTTTGGCACAGTGAACACGTAGTTGGACATCTTCTGAACAAAATAAGTCCTGAATTTTTTTACAGAGTCACGTAAAGCATGCCATGGCCATGTTATCCAGTGGACAGTGGTACAAAACCTGCTGGGAAATGCCAGTCTGAGTCATACAGTCTTCTGTGTCTCACCACTGAACCTTGCAGATATAGTTGCTGGACCCAGGGGGGATGTTTTAGCATCAGTCTAGTACCCCGCTGACACGGCTACATGGTGTAGGAGTCTGGTCTGTTCTCAACCTGAGCTTGATGTGTATGATACCACGTTGAGAATTTCTCTGACAATGTTAGATGGTTTGCAAACTGAAGTGCTGCATAAAAGCAGAGGAAGACTTATGACATTTTAAAAGCAAGAGCACACCAAGGCAGCACGTTCCCAAGAAGAACCTGCTTCAGAGAAAGTCGGATGGTCAGTCCGCACATAAAACTTGTTCTCTTGATGTAGAGAAGGCACACAGCAGCTGAATAGCATATATTGTTATTGAAAACTCATTTTACATAGTTTGATCATACCATTTTCTAAAATTCTTTCTATTATAAGATCAGAGTATCTAAATTTTAAGTAAAAATATTTTAAGGACATGATACTAACATGCAGCTATTATATTTCAAAAATAATTTCTGACCCTAATCTTTAAATCATAATGGGCTTAGGACCTCTCTGTGGCTGTCTTCAAGTGTAAGAGAGCATCTACATATTATATTTGTTTAAGAGCTGAATTACTGAAAGTGGGTATTAGGCTAAGAATTAATAATTACAATGATAAGCAACATAATACAGAAGGGAGATAATGTTGAATTTCTTGATGTAAAGAGGATTATTTATATTGCCAAAATGGATTGCTGCTACAGTTATCAAAATATATAGTTGTAATGTTACATTCTTTGTAATGTTTCAGTAAGAACTAAACAAAATCCAAATGAACCAAAAATAAACCCACTGACACCGAGGGGAAAAAAATCAACCAGTGTAACTGGTGTAATTTCAAAAAGCTCCAAGATCAAAGGAATGGAAAACTAAGCACATAAAGGGACACTGAACTACTAATTCACCTATTTTTTCCCTAATCTTTCTGTCAGCTCAGCATTTGAATTGGACAGAAGTATTAGTATTAACTCAGTGTTTATATTGGATTAGAACATTCTTGACTTTTACAGAGTCCAAGGTAAATATTTCAAACAGGCCCTTATCAAAATCAATTTTCTTGATGACATTGCTATTTGCACTTTTTTTTTCTGCTAACCAAAATGCATCTGATTACCTAATCCACCCAGGAAGGAAGAAAAACACATTCTTTAAATCTGTGTATCTTTTTATGGGTATTTTAGCCTAGTTTCCTGTGCCTATGTGGTAGTAATTCAGAAGCACCTCGAGGTGTAACTGACTGAGTATTAATTTCACAAGACTACATTTCTGCTTAAAAAAAGTCATCAAAAGGACAAAGGATCTCTTGCTAAACACATCTTAATACCACACTGACCAGCATTAAAGGCTGACTTTCAGTATTCTAGGTAACAATGTGCAGAACCAAGTGGAAATATTTCCTGAAAAAAAATTTGGAAGTCTAGAAGTCTGATTTCCATTAAACTAGCTGTTGTTTCTATTATTATTGAGGGAATGACCTTGTGAGGGCTGTGACAGGGGAGCAGACTCACTCAGGTGTCCAGGAATGGGGTTTTATGTCTTATATGAGACATTGTATTGTCTTCTTTGTCCAAAGTATATGGGATATTTGGCAAAAGTTCTGTTTTGCTCAGGTCCCAGAGGGTGAGCATTTAAGGCAGCTCGCAAACCTGCAGTTGATCTCCTTACCCAGAGCCTTTGAGAAAGATGTTCTTTGGAAATGTTTCATAAAATAAAGGTAAGAATCAGGTCATAGACTGTATGATGTAATCCTGATGTAACTTAGACTGGCAATGGCATATGGAAAGTCTTCTTTTCCTACTGACATAAAGGAAAAATAGTTCTCAGAAAAGTCTGATAATCATACATTTTTTTTTTATTTTTTTTCCCAGTGACTAGTCTGTAATGTATTTTACTGATAGAGTCAGAAAATCCAATTCTTTTCCTACAGAAGTGACCTTGGTAAAAAATGTCAATGAAGATTCACTCTAATTGGCATTCAGACAGAAGAACTTCACTGGGAGAAGATGGGAAGAAACACTTTCTCCAATATACAACTGCCATGTAAGTTCTGAGAAAGCAATATCCTCTTTATTCAAGTAACACCAGTGAATTTCCTTGCTTCATGGTTTAGGATAGGTGCTGGAAAACTTGTCTCATGTGCACTCCAAATGCTTAACAGCTGGAAAGCAAATAGAGGCAATGCAAAATATATTTTTATCAATTTTTTTTTAATGCTGTGGGGTTTTTAAGCCAATGTGATATTTATAGGGGAGGAACAGAGCCATCTCACAATTTTTAGAAATTTGCATTTATTAAGATCTTCTTATACACTGCAAGGTGTTATTTCTGCATTTTATTTTAAACAATTTATAGGCATTATTGTGCATGTATGTATGTTTATATATATATGGTTACTGCACTAAATTCATTCATTACTGCTGTGATACTGTTTTGAGACCTCATTTACTATAGAGAAAGAAGGACTAGGTCTGAACCAAAGTTTGCACATACCGCAAGGTATTAACCTACTGCATAGCAAAAAAAAAAATAGGACTGGAGACAGGGGAAAGAGAAGAGAAAATGTAAAGAAAAGAAAGATTAACTGTCTCATTCTGAGACGCTGCAAACTGCTTTTTTCTCTCAACATAGAAGCATTTTTATTTTAATTTTTCTTTCAAAGTCTAAATAATTTTCAATCAGCAACCAGTGGGATGTGGATTTTTTGCAGTCTTGGTTGCTGTATGAAAGGGGTCAACATCACAAAGAAATCCCTCTACCTTTGATATTATAGGACAAACACAAAAATGTCAGATTTTATCTTGATAAATGGAAAAATACAGAAAAATAAGCTCTGATTCATTTCACTGTTTGCCTCCCATAGAATTAAAGATGTATTGGGAGAGAAATGTGATCCGGCTCACATAGCTGCTGGACTTCCTCAGTCTTTTCTGGGACAAGATACTGAATTTCATCTGTAAAGCTAGCATGTTTCTTGAGCACTGTTTTGACTTTTGTAAAAATCTCCTTCTGATCTAATGAAGATTCAGTTATAGCATTGACCTCGGAATAGACTTAGGACTCCATCAAGTCAAGTCTTATGGGTAGAGATAATATTGTTTACTAGAAAGTAATTGTAGATGCAAAATCATGCAAATTTTTAAGCACAGAGGGCTTTCTTAGGTCATTTAATTATTTTAGCAAATATTGTTGTAGTAACAGAACTTTATTGCACATTTAATTCAGCTTTTTTTCAGATGCCAAGATATTAGGTATGACAGTGCCAAATTAATCTTTTATTACAAAGTAGAAAATGTTCGTTATATGAAAAGCATTTTTTGCTTTCTTTCCAGAGTCTTGGATACTACTTCACATACCCTTTCACAATATTTTGTGTAAGATCCAAACTTGAATTTCAGTGACATTGCTCATGAGCAAGTATGTTATTTTTTTATAAAGTCTTTTGAAAACTCAGCAACTAATACAAATACAACTATTTCTAATAAACAAATAAAAATATTTCAGACCTATACATATAATAACTATCAGACTATTTTAGAGATAGGAGTTTTTTTAACCAGGAGTACCCAGAGAGCATGTCAAATAACATACTATGAAAAAAATATTGAGGAACAAGCTACAAACCACAGCTGAGCCTGATCATATTCAACTCCTTAGCTTAAAGAACAACAATAGCAAGAAAAATGACACATCTAAAAGGCACGTTTGTTTCAAGGAAAATGCAATAAGTCTTTAAGACCATAAGAACAGTTAAATATGATCACAGTGGGATAAAACTGTGGAAAAGTCTGGAAACTACCCTAGAATGTTTTTAATAGGATTACTTTCAAATTTTTATTTTTATGGGTGGTGAAAAAATGAAAGCTTCATCCTTGTATTACGATTTAAACTGTGTCACCAGGGATGTTTGGAAAAAAAAGATTGCCCAGGTAACATTAATGAGCTGAAGAGGCATATTCAGAACTACTGAAGTAGCATGGAACTTGGGCTGTCTCTGATTTTTATCACACCAATGAAAGTTTTTTCAAAGGCAGATGTTTAACTTTTAAAAAGGGACTAGGACAGTGCCAGAAACTTAATACAGGACATCCCAGAAATGTTTAACTCCTCTTTGGGCTAATAGGGCTAATACCATACAGTTCAAAAAAAGCTGAATTAGAACTTTTGTAGGATGATATATTTTTACAATGTAGTAAAATGATGCATCAAGTTATATATAAATTGATTTAAAACAGTTGTTTAAGAAAAGGTATAGTCCAATACGACAAAGTCTCCCTAGACATCTATCAAGGTAAATTTCAGTCTTACTGTGCTCCCAGTCTTCTAGTAATCAGGCTTTAGGCGGGGAGGATTTAAAAGAAAAATATAGTTTCTTTAGAGCCTCTGCAGTTAGTGGATTTGGAATTATTTTGTCATACAGTTTTGACCCACATCAGAAAGATGAAAAGTATTATGCAGAGCTCTCCTGGGAAAAGCATCCCAGAGATGTCAAATGAACCACTTTACAACTGTCCACTTACTTTCATTTTTGAATAATTAAAAGAAGAGCCAATGAAATGAAGGACAAGACCCAAAAAAAAATCACAATTTTTTTTTTGACCAGGCTAACAGTGCCACACTTATTTACCTAAAAGAATTTATATTTACAGCTCACTTATGTCACTAAAACAACTAACCTATCTGCAAGAGTACTTGGCGACTTTTTTTTCTTCCAAAACTGTGTTGAGAAAGGTATAATCTGATTTAAGTCCTAAGTTTTCAGCTGACCTTCCTTTTCTGTAATGTTCCACAATATCTAAACCATTGCAATTAATTGCATAGCTTCCTATTTCCATTTCCACTATGCACTGTTTTCGTTCTTTGTTTCTGAGCTGTGGAATGTGAGTTGTGAGATCCACTCATGTTGTAATGTTAGACATCTAAGTGACAATTGTGAGATAGTCACATGTAAATTAGGGCAAAGAGAAAGATAAATAATTCTGCTGTGAATTCATCTGATGTAGTAGATATTTCTGTCAAAATGTGATGAACTGCACCCAGCAAATGCCTGCTTTTCTCCCCTGGTTGTAGAAGGATCCCAAAAGTTAGCTCAGATATAAATATCTATACTGAAGTAAATCAACCTTGATATTTATAAAAATCTGTGAGACTTTTTTGAACCAATCTAATCAGGTCAGTGAGGTGAAGACAAAGCATCTGGGACACACTTTTTTTGTTTAGTAACAATTGAGAAAGTAAGTGAACAAACAACCAGAAAAGAAGAAAAAAATAAAAAAGAGTCAGTAGGGAAATTGTGAATACTTAAGTAATTTTGTTTTCTATTTCTGAACGACCTGGAACCAAAGTGAAGGCATATGTGTTTGAGTGTTTCTGTGTATAGAGATGGTACTGGGAAGAGTGGAATAAGTACAGCAAAATCACTAAATCACTGTGGTCGGTATCAGTCATTCCAGTGGATTTGGCAATATTGCTTGGAACTTTACGTAGCACTTAGTTTTCCATACTGGTATATTGCCTCAGCTAACAAGATCTGTCTTATACCAATTTAACTGAAAAACTAATGCATCTCATATTGAGATGGTGTATAAGTCTTTCTGTGCAAGTGCAGGGTAGAAGCTATACGTACTGAGATCTGCACGCATTTGGATCACACAGAAGTAAAAATATCTCGCTTCTGGAAATCCAGAGACTCAGTACTTTCTGGAATTTGAATAGCCTGGCAAGAAAGGTATAGCAACAGAGATATCTGAATATCTTGGAGACTGGCTAATGGGAAATAGTGACAGGAGACTAGGGAGGATTTTACAATATATCTTCCTTGGGCATTCATGTTCTTAATCATTTTTTGCTATCCCTCTGCACTTTACATTGAGTTAGCTCTGAAATGGAGACCAAACAAGCAACTGACTGGTCAAAAGACAGGAATGTTTTCATTTCAAGGATTCACAAAGAAAAGTCACAGAAAGGCTAGAAAACAAGAGATAATTAATGGAAAATTTCAGGGAAATTTTGGCGGCTAAGTGACAGCAATGTGAACTGAAACACAAAGACATGTCTTTTTGAATGCTAAAGAATACTAATATTATAGTTATAATGTAAAATTAATGGAAATATAAACTCTAAAAAATCATTGGAAATTAAAAATATTTGAATAATAATAAGAAACTTTTCCAGGACAAACCTGTATAATAACAGATTGAAGTTTCCCACTTAATTTACCTGTTTTATCTTTATATTTGTGGGACTGTTCATTGTCAGCAAACCCCACTATCCACGTATTTTGACTCAAAGGTTCTTGATTTCAGGTAAAAGCATTATTGTGCTGAGCGAGTATATTTCAAGTTATTACACTGTTGTGTGTATGCCTATTGTGCTGCTAGTCCAGTTCTAACGACACGTTACCTGAATGTTTTGATCTAAGGAAGGAAAAAGAAGGGAATCAATGAAACAAACCCAAAATACTTCTGTCTTTGGGAGGGAAACCAGCATTACACTGCTTGAGTAATTTTGGATTTAAATATCTCCTTGAGGCACTTGCCTGAAGATTACATGAGGAAGAAGGATATGGCTCTGAATCTGCACCTTGATCTAAATCCCTTCTTCACAAGAAACCAAATCTGTGCTCCTTGATTCAGCCATGAAATTCTGGAGTTAACGCTGTCCTTAGACTTCAGGCTTCTGATGATCTCAGATGGTAGTGGTTTCTGGGATTGAGGTACTACTGTTTAGACAGTATAATGCACAGCGTCCAGTATCATTCCTGAATGAAACAAGATTGGTTCAATTATGTTGCCTGTTTGTTGGCATGTTATAGAAACTCATTTCAGAGGCCAAGTTCTTGCTAACTTCAGCCTTTTCCATAATTCCCTCCTTTAATATCATTTGTTGTTTTCCTGTAATTAACCTACAACAGGTGGCTAAAAAATATATTCTGGACATGACATGTTTACCTTTCTTGGCAAACCCTAGTAGTTGCCACTAATCCTCACCTTTGTGTCCTAGACGTGTTTCTGGAAAATTCATTAATGCTAAAAAACCCCAACCAAATACTGCTAGGACTGAGTTATAAAAGATTGAGTAAGATTGTCTCAAAAAGTATTGGTGTTCTGTTGAGGTTCCCTGCTTCAGAAAGCTGTGGTGATCATGGTAAATATATTATTGTGCTTTGCATTTTACTAAAAGTAACAACTTTTGAAGTAATAAACTCCTCATGGTGCGGTATTGGAAATAGATGGTTTTTATGGTCCCTTCCAACACAAACCATTCTAAAATTCTAATATATTCTAATATATAATTCTAAATGAGTTAACATAAATCATACCTGAGGACGAGAAGAAAGCAAATGTCATCCCAGTCTTCAAAAAGGGCAAGAAGTAGGACCTGGGAACTATTGGCCAGTCAGCCTCACCTCAATACCTGGAAAGGAGTTAGAGTGTCACATTCTGGAGGCCATCTCTAAGCACAAGGATGACAAGAAGGTGATCAGGAGTAGTCAGCATGGATTCACGAAAGGTATATCATGCACCTGAGGAATAATAACCCCATACACTAGTATAGGATGAAGACTGATGTGCTGGAAAGTAGCTCTGTGGAGAAGAATCCGTGGGTCCTGGGGGACAACGAGCTGTTCATGAGCCAGCAGAGAGCCCTTGTGGCCAAGAAGGCCAACGGTTTTCTGGAGTGCATTAGGAAAAGCGCTGCCTGCAGGTTGAGGGAGGTAATTCTACCCCTCTACACAGCCCTGATGAGGCTGCACCTGGAGTACTGCATCCAGTTCTGGGCTCCTCAGTTCAAGAGAGATGTGGAGCTCCTGGAGCAGGTCAAGCAGAGGTTTACAGAGATGATTAGGGGACTGGAGCACCTCTCTTACAAGGACAGGCTGAGGGAGTTGGGCCTTTTCAACCTTGAGAAGAGATGACTGAGAGGGCACATCACCATTGTCTATAAGTATCTAAAAGGGGGATGCCATGAGGATGAAGCCAGGCTTTCCTGGTAGTGATGATCAATAGGACATGAGGCAATGAAAAGAAACCAATGTACAGGGAGTTCCACCTGAATATGAGGAAGAACTTCTTTACTGTGTGGGTGACTATGCACTAGAACAGATTGGCCAGAGCGGTTCTGGAGTGCCCCGCACTGGAAATATCCAAGAACCATCTAGATGCAAATATGTGCCATGTGATCTAGGATGACCCTGCCTGAGCAGAGAGGTTGGACCAGATGACCCACTGTGATCCCTTCCAACCTGACCAATTCTGTGATTCTGTGGGTCTGTAATGCTGTAATTTTGTGAATATATAGTGTGGCACATGCATTTTGGATGTATGCAGTTTCTTATGAGGTTTTTTGGCTAGGAATTATGTTTGCCTTTTTAATAATAGAAAAGAAGGGAAAATAAAGAAATACCGTTTCACCTCTGCCACAATATTAGTATTATCATTATTATTATTTATGGGGTTTGGGGGTATCTTAATTTTTAAGTTTATATTATGAACATTCACTTAAGATTTTTGGATGCTAAAGTCAACCTATAGTTAACAGTCATTTCTCAGGATGTGGTTAAAAGCACTAATAGGCATCGGGATGCTTGATAGAAACAAAAAGAGTACACTTTAAGTTCATTGTGTTTTTATCTTAGTATATTCCAGATATAACTAGTGTATTTCAGTTATTAATTAACAGGAAGCAGAGAAGATTTAGACATGGGAAATATAAATACTTTTTAGTTCTATTTTGCCTGTGACAGGAGATTCAATGTTTGTTAGAACAATGCATTGTTTTCAAAGCAAGTTGTGTTGCTGCACTTTGCTCTAACAAAGGCTTTACTATTTCATAAATTCTGCCAAACTCATCTGTTTGGCCATGGCTCTAGACACAGACACTTGCTGCCTGTTGCTGATGTCTCAAATAAGCCTGGACTGCACTTTCAGACACAAATCTACACAATATATAAAGTCTGGAGAGATATTCTTTGCCACGCTCAGGAAAAGACCATTACAAGTATAGTGTGGTCTGTGTAACCTCAGCCCACACAGAGGCAAATCCTGCTCGGCTGAGTAAAACACAGGTTCTACCTCTGTCACTGAAGTTCTGCTGTCCCACTACAAGTGGCTGGCATCTGTATGGGATGTTCAGTGCGGGCAGGAGCTCAAACGCAGCCATTTACAGGATCAGTTTTCATCACTCGCACATAACCAGCAGTGAGGACTGCAATATCCTCACTGTTCACACAGCTGCCTAAAGTCACAGGCTGGAGGAACCACACAGGAAGTATTAGACTGAGAGATGGATAACATCTTTGGAAGGGTAAGGCAGTTTAATTCTCTCTTGTGCAGCAGTTCCAAAATAGATCCCCAAGCTAGCAGAGCTTGACAAAGAATTAAAAAAAAAGAGATTGTGATTTTTTTAAATCATCATGTAGGAAGACATTGTCATTCTGATCTCTCATGCCAGAAGTGGGTGTATGCAGGGAAGCATTAACAGTCAGTGAAACAGGTCACAAGGCATGGCCCCATCTTCCAGAAAGCGCTTTCTTCACTACATGCAATGACCATGGTCTTATCTTCTTCCCCTCATAATTTACTGATTATCTGGTTTAATTGGAATGCGCAAGGAGCCTGGCAGAGAAGAAGATTAAGCTTTGCAGGAAAAATCTTCTTTTAGAAAGCACAAAGAAAGCTAACAAATAATGGAGCCCACCTTTTTAGGCAAAAATTTCCTGAAGCTCTTTCAGAAAAGGCAATATATACCATTCTTCTCCAGGAATTATGAAGCTTTTGGCTATTTTCAAGTGTTCTTAAACTGTCAGCAGCTGGGAGAAAAAAAAACAGAATCAAATACAATATACAAATATAATTTGTATGGTTTACATTTGATTCTCAGAAAGCAGCTGTGCATTTGGGAGTTTTTCCATGAGAGACAGAGAAGACTTCTTTGTCAGGGGCCAATATTTCCATTGATTGTATCACAGGAGAAACCATGACATCACCATTTGATTATGTGGATATGAGGTTATTTTTATAAAGTTCAAAGTATGATTTCATTGCTACATATGTATAGCTTAAACCTAGCTGGGTGATAATCAGCTATTTCCTCACAAAAAAGATAATAAAAATTGAAGGAATATACAATTCAGCGGAAGTTTTCTTTTGAAATGTTGATTTCTCTTGTTTGTCCAAAGTCTGTCTAAATTCTGAAACTAAAGGATCAATCACTTGGTATAACTAGACATATTGTGTATATGCCTGCCATATTTTCTCTGACACTTCTTCAGAGTTTTCTTTTTTCTTTTGTTTTAAATGCATGTGAAAGAAACTGACAACTTTTTCATTACCTCAGTTATACCTTGTTTAGCTTTATGTTTTATGGTTTTACGGAAATCTTCTGCTTTCACTTTGTGCGCATTGACAAACTTAAAAAGACATGAATGCAGGTACAATAGGAGACATTATTACTGACTGTTATTACATTGGTAGCAGATGTCAATTTTGCCTGTCAGTTTTTCATTTCATTTCAGGAGTTATAGGTTTTTGGTGGTCATCTTACTAGGAAAATGTAATATCTTCTGAAACAACAGAGGGAAGAAGAGCTTATAGATACAGATAGAAACTCTGCTGTTCACGTTGGCATCATGTCAGCTGTGAACATTTCTTTTAATGATATTGTGATGCCATGATGTAAATCATTATTTCAGTTACTCGATATCCTGCTGAAATGTTCTGAGCATTAACTTCGTCCATGCCTCTGGAAATCTCTCTCTTTCTTGCCCACTTAAGCACTATATAAATAAATTCACTTTCTTCGTTTACATCTGGAGTAACAATAACAGTCATAATTGATAGGCAGCACAGAGTTACACATCAGGTAACTTACCAAACAGTCCTCAAACTTTTTACAAGAGAGTGGCTTTTAAAGATGAGATCGCTACAAAAACCTTTATTATTTTTTATGGAACCATAGAACTTAAGTGAGATTGCTTTTTACTGAGTTCCAACATACATCTCCAAAACAGTTTATAAACCAATGTCAATCTGATGATTTCAGACAAACTTTAATACCCAGGCAGAGTTACAGAGACCACTGCAGTGAGATTTCTGTGATCTATACAGCATTGCTGAGTAGTCACTGGCTGGGGCATACTAATGCCTCTGCCTGAAACTGCCAAATCAAAATGGGTTGTTGTCATGATTTAACCCCAGCCAGCAGCTCAGTTCCAGGCAGCTGCTCATTCACTATCCCTTGGTGGGATGGGGAGAAAATTGGAAGAATAAAAATGAAAAAATTCATGGGTTGAGATTAAGACAGTTTAATAGGTAAAGCAAAAAATTGTGTGCACAAGCAAATCAAAACAAGGAATTCATTAACCACTTCCCATCATTAGGTGGGTGTTCAGCCACTTCCAGGAAAGCCAGGCTCCACCACCCATAATAGTGACCTGAGCAGATGAATACCACCACTCTGAACATTTCCTCCTTTCTCCTTCTCCCCCAGCTTTATATACTGAGCATGAGGCCATGTGGTATGGAACATGGGGCAGTTGTGGTCAACTGTCCCAGCTATGTCCTCTCCTAGCTTCTTGTGCCCCCCCAGACTGCGTGCTGCTGGGTTGGGGCGAGAGGCAGAAAAGGCCTTGGTGCTCTGTAAGCACTGCTCAGCAATTATGAAAACATGCTATCATCACTGCTTCCAGCATAAATCCAAAGCAGAGCTCCATGCCAGCTAGTAAGAAAATTAACGTTATCCCAGATGGAACCAGCACTGAGGTTCTACCTCTTCTCACATCTTAACCACTGCTTCAGTCATCCGCATAAATCTCAAAACTTTCCTTTACCTCATTATGTTTAAAGTGTTCAGAGACTGGTTAAAACCTAGGGAGTTTTGGTTTCTCAAATGCAGCTTCCCAGTAGAGCACATGAAGAGTCCCACAACTGTATAAACTTTCATTTGAGAACTAAATACTGATGTTGTTGACTTTAATGTTAAAATTCCTGTTGATTTTAATGAGATGAGAAATGAATCCTCAAGGCTTAAAAAAACCAAAACACAACAACAAAAAAACCCTAACCACCCTTAATCTCTCATATACCCTGGAAGGCAAGGTTTTTATAGGATTCTCCAAAGCACTGATCTAACGGCACCTTATCCCATAGTAGAGTTTATGTCAGTCAATGCAGCTGTACAAAGACTAGTTTGAGTCAGATGACAAGAATTAACTGAAAATGAGGTGTCACTCAGCTAATTCTGTCACTTGTTCAGCCTGCAAGCCAAAAAAATATTCTGATGCTGTTCACAGAAGGGGAATAATATTTTGCACGCAGTTCACATTTTGTTCTCTTCCTTGTCACAGCAGCTGAATCTAAATGGCATCTTGTTTAGTTGTTCTGCACAATTTCTGAACATATAGCTTTTTTCCCTATACATCACTACTCCAAGATTTAGAAAACAAATATTGAGGTGGGGCAGGTACCATTGTAGCCAAATTTCAAGCAAAGAAAGTGTGTTTTCAACTAGAATCAGTTCCTTACCATTCAACTTCATTCAGCTGCCATCTGTGGAATGCTTTGATATGTTTAACAAGATGTGTCTGTCATAACCACAATACCTTGGAATACTACCATTTTTACGTTTGTCAGCACATTGAACTTAACTCAATTTTTTCCTGTAGCAGCAAGAATAGGCATACTTTCTCCATCTAGCACAAACAGCTGTGGGCTTTCAGAGCTTTAGAACTCTATTTGTTTGTTATAAAGGAAAATGTATATTAGGAATTGAGAAAAAGGAGCTAAAAGTTACATTTAATCCATAGCAGATGCTATATACAATAATATCATATTTTCTCAAGCAGAAAAGCTGAAGAAATCAACAATACAAGTTTGTTTCATTGCTTCATGAAACAATTTTTATAATCCTAATAAGCACGTAAAATTTGGCTTACATAACAAACACATCATTTTAGGGTCACACCTCTAAACCAGAATGCAATGCTTAAGCGTTTCAGGCACTTCAAAATACGGGGTTCTTGCTATCAGCCCTTTCCAAAGGCAAGAAATAATTTTTTATTAACTTGTATTAATTTTTAGTGGACCACACAGGAGTGGTTAATGAGTTCTCATGCAGCTAATCAGAATCCATAGAAAAACCTCTGCAAGATTGATATGTGCAATCCTTGCAGACAGATATAACATCAACTAGCTTTTCCATTTGACTGATTACAACTGAAAATACTAACTTGAGCAGTTGTCTTCCTCTCTTTGTAGTGGTCCTGAAAGACAAAAAAAACCCACAAAAGAATATAACTAAGGCTTGCACCCTTCTGCACCCCAGGGTGATTGACAGGGAGAAAAGGGGAAGAAAAATGATTAACAAATTTTTCCCTTGTCATTTTGTTTCACCACTTATGAAATAATCAGAGAATAAAATCTAAATAGAATTGAACTTAATGATAATGAAATCTATTACAGAAAAAAAAACATGTAAAAGAGAAAACCTCACTATGTGAGAAAATAAAGAAAAAACCTAGCTATAGAAGCTAACAAGAAGAAAGGAAGAGTGAGAACAAAGAGATGGAATTTGAACTAATGTTAGTTAACCTCTAGTTATCCATAGACTGGCACTGCAGTCCACAAGACATTTGACAGTCTTTTGCTAATGGGAGGGAGGGAGGAAGGGACGGAGGGAGGAAGGGAGGAAGGAAGAAAGGAAGGAAGGAAGGAAGGAAGAAAGGAAGTAAGGAAAGAAGGAAGGAAGGAAGGAAGGAAGGAAGGAAGGCAGGCAGGCAAATTCTATGGTACCTAGCCTGCTAGAGTCAGATGGGCTTCAACTTTCTCGCAAGGGCAAAAGAACTCTAGCCCGTAAGTTGTCAGGCCTGATCAAGAGGGTTTTAAGGTTTGAAGAGGGAAGAGTTTGAAACTGGGCTCTCCAGAGATGAGCCTAAGGGTGGAAAGCCCGAGTTAGAAGTGATATCAGCAGCCCAGTTGAAGTGCATGTACACCAATGCACACAGTATGGGTAACAAACAAGATGAGCTGGAAGCCATCATGCACTAGGAAAGCTGTGATGTAGTTGCCATCACAGAAATGCAGTGGAATGACTCACATGACTGGAGTGTTGCCATGGGTGACTACAAGCTCTTAAGAAGAGATATTCAAGGTAGGAGAGGTGGAGGGGTGGCTCTATATGTTAGAGAGTCTCTTGAATCTGTAGAACTTGAAGTCAGTAACAATAAGGTTGAGTGCCTGTGGATCAGAACTGGGGGAAGGCCAACAAGGCTGAAATCCTGGTGAGAGTCTGTTACAGACCACCTAACTAGGATGATGAGGGTGATGAATTATTCTACAAGCAGCTGGCAGATGTCTCAAAATCCCCAGCCCTTGTTCTTGTGGACAACTTTAACCTGCCAGATGTCTGTTGGAAACTCAACACAACAGAGAAGAGGCGGTCTAGGATACTCCTAGAGCGTATAATTTCCTGCTCCAGCTGGTAAATGAGCCTATCAGGTATGGGGCCCCACTAGACCTGCTGTTCTCAAACAGAGAGGGGCTGGTGGGAGATATGGTGGTCGGAGGCTATCTGGGACACAGTGACCGTGAAATAATAGAGTTTTCAATACATAGGGACACAAAGAGGGCCATCAATAAAACTTCAACCCTGGACTTTCACAGGCCATGTTTTGGCCTACTCAAAAGACTGGTTCAGAGGGTACCCTGGGAAACAGCCCTTGAAAACAAAGGGGTCCAGGAAGGATGGACATGTTTCAAGAAGAAAGTCTTGAATGCACAGGAGTAGGCTGTCCCAGTGTGCCAAAAGGCAAGCCAGCAGGGAAGATGGTCAGCCTAGCTGAACAGGAAGATTTTGAAGGAAATTAGGAGAAAAAAGAGAGCCTACCAATTACGGAAGAAAGGGCTGGCTACACAGGAAGAGTTTAGGAATATAATTAGGTCATGTAGAAAGAAAATTAGGGAGACAAAGGCAAAATTTGAACTCAATCTAACCACTTCTGTTAGGGATAAAAAGAAGTGCTTCTACAAAGACATCAATGTCACGGGGTATCTATCGTATTGTTAGGTTTGGTCAGTAGAAAAAAACAGACACACACACACACACAGAGTTGAGACCAGAGTAGTCTGCTGCCTAAGCGCAGCAGCCTGCTTTATTGAGGCAGCTAATCCACACTTTCCCACACACTTTCTGTAAACATAATTTCTACAAAACACTATAGCACTAACACCTGCAATCGTGAAACACAGCCAACATCTCTGTCCTTGCACTGCTTATCATCTTTCCAGTCAACCTTCGTCTTCTCAAGGCTGCTCTGTCCATGGGAACAGTTAAATAACTTCACTGTTCTCATGGGAATGGCCTTATATCATCCAATATTTTAAGCTCGTCAACTTCCAGGGGCTCAGCAAACCCACTGCCTCCCCCACACATCAATAGCAAAAGGAGAGGCAAGGAAACCTCCATCCTTTGTTGGACATGGGGGAGAACATAGCCACCAAAGATGAGGAAAAGGCTGAGGTACTTAACACCTTCATTACCTCAGTTTTCAATAGTAAGACAGGTTGTCCTTAGGACAACTGGCCTCCGAAGCTGGTAGACAGAGACAGGAAGCCTAATAGCCCGCCTGTAATCCAGGAGGAAAGAGTTAGCCATCCGCTGAGCCATTTGGATCGTCACAAGTCTATGGGACCAGATAAGATCCATCCCAGGGTGATGAGGGAGCTGACAGAAGAGCTCACGAAGCCACTCTCCATCATTTACCAACAGTCCTGGCTCACTGAGGAGGTCCCAGGTGATTGGAAGTTGGCGAATGTCACGCCTATCCACAAAAAGGGCTGGAAGGAGGACCCAGGAAACTACAGGCCTGTCAGCCTGACCTCAGTGCCTGGCAAGGTTATGGAGCAGATCATCCTAAGTGCAATCACACAAGCACCTGCAGGATGGACAAGGGATCAGACCCAGCCAGCACAGGTTTAGGAGGGGCAGGTCCTGTCTGACCAACCGCATATACTTTTATGATCAGGGGACCTGCCTGGTGGATGAGGAGAAGGCTGTGGAGGTAGTCTACCTGGACTTCAGGAAAGTCTTTGACACCATCTCTTGTAACATTCTCCTGAAAATCTGGCAGCCCACAGCTTGGACTGGGGCACTCTGTGCTGGGTTAGGAACTGGCCGGAGGACTGGGCCCAGAGAGTGGTGGTGAACGGTGCTGCATCCAGTTGCTGCATCCACTAGTGGTGTCCCCCAGGGATCAGTGTTGGGATCAGTTCTGTTTAATATCTTTATTGATGATCTAGATCAAGGGATCAAGTGTACCATTAGCAAATTTGCAGATGACACCAAGCTGGGGGGGAGTATTGATCTGCTGGAAGGCAGGAGGGCTCTGTAGAGGGACCTGGACAGGCTGGAGAGCTGGTCTGATTCCAACGGGATGAGGTTCAACAAGACCAAGTGCCAGGTCCTGCACTTTGACCACAACAACTCCATGCAACGCTACAGACTGGGCACAGAGTGGTTGGAGAGCAGCCAGGCAGAAAGGGACCTGGGAGTTTGGATTGACAGGAAGCTGAACATGAGCCAGCAGCATGCCCAGGTGGCCAAGAAGGCCAATGGCATCCTGGCCTGTATTAGGAACAGTGTGGCCAACAGGTCCAGGGAAGTGATTCATCCCCTGTACTCAGCACTGGTGGGGCCACACCTGGAGTACTGTGTCCAATTCTGGGCCCCTCAGTTCAGGAAGGATGTCGAGGTGCTGGAGGAGGTCCAGAGAAGAGCAACAAGGCTGGTGAAGGAACTAGAACACAACGCCTATGAGGAGAGGCTGAGGGAGCTGGGGTTGTTCAGCCTGGAGAAGAGGAGGCTCAGGGGAGACCTCATCATTCTCTACAACTACCTGAAAGGACGTTGTAACCCAGTAGGGGTTGATCTCTTCTCCCAGGCAACCAATAGTAGGGCAAGAGGGCATGGGTTTAAGCTTTGCCAGGGGAGGTTTAGGTTGGATATCAGGAAGAAATTCTTTACAGAGAGGGTAATCAGACATTGGAATGGGCTGCCCAAGGAAGTGGTGGACTCACTGTTCCTGGAGGTTTTTAAGATGAGACTGGATGTAGCACTTAGTGCCATGGTCTAGTAACCATGGTGGTGTTGGATCAAGGGTTGGACTTGATGATCTTGGAGGTCTTTTCCAAACCAGTTGATTCTATGATTCTATGATTTGTGTGAGTTGCAGCAGATGAAGCAATTGACACAGGACCTGGCAGAACTGAGGTTATGGGCATGAAAATACTTAGATATTTTATTGTAGAATAATCTTGAGCACAGAGATACCTTTGTGCCTACCTGCTTCTCACTTTAGTGGAATCTGGAGGTGGCAATTTAAACACATCCTTTTGAAAATGTTCCCCGATGTGTCAGATTTCCTATTGTTATATTTCTTTTCTGATGCTAAATTAGCACCTTTCTCCATGGATCCTAAGGGGTGTCCAAACTCTTTGACTTAAGTCTGTGGAACTGTTTCTTTATCATATGATAAAAACCCAAAATTCAAAAATTATGCAAGTTGGTTTGGTTTTTTTTTTTGGTTCTTTTTACTAACTGCTGAGAATTTCAGTTAACAGTTATTTATTCTGCTTTCTAAGTATGACCATATGACACATTTCCTCAAGTCCAGCATGATTTGCACTCTCCCACCTTGGTGAGTCCTTCATGCTCATGGTGCTTTGTACCTGCTTTTCCAGGAACCCTTATCCTGAAAAAGCTTGCTCTTCCGCAAGGCCATAGTATTGCTTAATTTCAGTTTTGGTTACATGTATATAGAGAAAATACTGGTTGACATGGCATGTTTATTAATTTGAGATTCTTTCATCTCTCCTGGTTACAATTTTACAGTATGAGAAAGGTCCCTAGTTCATTTCAGATTTAGGAAAAAAATCCCGCCATACAACAGTTTGTATATACTAGTTGCAAATTAACATCTCAGAGCTCATTAAACTGGGACACATCAAAATGGTTTCCAAACAACTTAAATAGTCTGAGATTTTGCTTTCTGGAGAGCTATCCATTTTTGAACTGGAATAAAAAGACGGATGATCAGGAAAATCTAATTTATTTTTGCTCAGTCTAATCTACTTACCAATCTTGTGTATTTGCCAAATGTAAATAAACACTTCACTTTACTCTTTTTTTTCTTTTCTCTCTCTACAGCACACTCCAAAATAGTAAGGTATATGCCTGTTGAAACATAATTTCTTTGCATAGATTTTTAGACCTTCGATTCAGAAAATGATGCCTTCATTGAACAGCCAAATAATAGATAGATTGGCAGAGGACTTGATCCTAAAATAACCAAGTTAAGCATATGCTGATGCTTGGAAACTATGCAGTCTTGCTCTGGTGAAAGTAGGAAATATGAAAGGTGAAAGATACTGGTTCTCAGAAAACATTCTAATGGAGCACTTATTACATTATTTGCTTGTATTTTACTTTATTTGTATTCAGTTGTGTTCATGTTATGCCATATATAATTATTGTATGAAGGATTTACATTATAAAATACTATTAACATTTATGCATAATTTTTGCAGATACAGTGGGGGTTTTACACTGCAATTAGATAGCTCATGGTCCCGAATATTCAGTAAAAACAAGCAAATGACATCTGTTCTGCCATGGAATAAACCTCTAGGAATAGCACATGGAGCAGGTTGTTCAGATAATGCTGACATACTTGTGTCTGAAGTTAGTTAACTACTGTCCTACATTAATTAATTTAGGGGAATGAGAAGTTGGTTTGAAATAAAAATGGAATATTTGTATTTAAAAATGTTAAGCCAAAAATTTTTTGGCAGTGTCAGTACTTTTTTTTTCAAGAATCAAAAGGTTTTTGAAAGGAACTCATTCTTAAAAAAACCTCTATTTCATCAGCTTGCCATTTTCCAAAGGAAAGTGTTTCATCCCAGGGTTCTCCAACAGCTCTAAACATTTCTCTAGTGTTAGGCCAGCACACATGGGAAGTGTTCATTTCCACTGGCTGCATGTAAAATTGGTTTCAGGACACAGATGTTTGCAGTACAACGAAACTACTCATTTGTATTTCAGTATTAACTTTTCAGATCTTCCATTATGGAAAAGTACGATTTCTCCAATTTTCCATCTTCCCTCTTTGTAACAACATCAGTTTGCTTTTCGTGCCAGATTTGTAGGATCATTAAGAACCCAAGTAAAACAAATTCTAGGCTTTTCAGAAGTTTTATTAAAAAGTCAACTTTTCTGTATAGCCAAAAAAGAAGAACTCAGGACTCCATTCATTCAGTAAATTATATTCTAGTTTGTGAGTACCAATCTAGTAATAAATTGAAAGAAAAAGAAGTTATAGCACAGATCAATTCTGTATTCTGTGTAGTTCATAATGCTCCTGGGCATTTCACACTTAATTTCATTAATAGCCTGCACTGTCTATTACTTTAACAACAATCCCAGCTTCAGTAGTAGTTTCTCAAGGAAGATGTTGTGACTTTCTTTTTTCTGTCTTTTATATGGCAGAGACCTTAAAGACAATGATTTAACATTTACTTCAGCTAATTTTGAATGTATTTGAATTGGGGTTTTTAGGTCATTCTATCTTGGCATTTAATGCTTGAAGATAGCAACTTAGGGTGAAACTTTTGATATGCAGGTGCCACTACAAAAGTTTTCATAGATTCAGTGAAGTTGGGATGTCAGATTCTGGCCAGACAGACTCCCAGGTCAGAGTAAAGGCTTCATCATTCTGCACATGGAAGATGTCACTGGAATACGTAGCTCTGCTGGACTGAGCACAGCTCTGAATGGAAGTGATCTTATTACTTTCTTTTGACAAAGAGGTCAAATAAGGGGTTCAACAAATGGAAAATTATTTCCTCCATTGAGAACAGCAATTTAACACTTGTTGAGGGTATAAAAATGGAATAAAAATCTATTAAAAAGAAAATTTAACTTTTTTCACACTGTTACCTTATGTCCTTCCTAATCTCTAACAGTTAATTTTCCTATTGTAAAGTTTCGTGAAGGTATGCAACTGTTTTTGAATTTCTACTAGTTGGAACTTTTTTCATTTTTTCTCCAGGAACTCCTCACATAGAAACATAATATTACCAAGTAGTTTTAATTCTGATACAGGGTGGAACCTCTGACGTTCTGGTGAGTTCAGAAATCACGCTTTTTACTCAGGTCTCTTATTCTGAGGTGAGAACTTCATCGGCTGTCATTTCTGAGGAACATCAGTGACTGGGCCAGGATGTCCTGTTAGTTCTGTTAGATTCTGTTAATGGTTCTGTTAGTTCTGTTGACTTCTCTAAGACAATTTCAGACCTGTTTCTGCAGTGAACAACAACAACTCTGATCTTCAGGATAAGTTTCAATACATGGAATCAGCAGTTTTTGGAAGATGCCTCTCTGCACTGTACTTGTAAGACCTTCTTTACCTATAAATTTATCCAAAGTCTCATACAGACATTACATCAACACTCACAGAAGTGCATCCTTTCTAAGAGTTGCTAATTCTGAGAGTTACTGCAGCATTTACATCTTTTCCTGTCAGATCAAGTCCCTTCAGTTCTGAGGGATAAACCTCTAGTCCAAGCAAAAATAACATCACTGCTAGACAAACTCTGTTAAGTTTTCTCATCAAAGTCAATTGCTTCAAAGATTGCTTTGGCAGACAGTGGAAAATGATAGGAACTTTCAAAAGTGATCCTTGCTATCTGAGACACTGGTCTTCAGGGACAGCAATTCATCCTTTGGAGGGAATCATGAACTAGAGTCAGCAAAATCAGGAAAAATAAATTTGAATATCTAACTTTTAAGAAGCTCTGCATATACAGTGTATACTGTTATTTCCTTCTCACATACAGTCTATTAGTAAAGACAACATGTCATGTAAGCATGATGACCCTTATCATGTCAGATATATAGACAATTGCAGAAATTTTCACTGCTCCAAATGATCCTAGAAATATTTCATGGTGACATCAGGTGCACTGTTACAAGCTACCAATACTGGTTTACACATTAAGACTTAAACAGGCATTAACAAAGTTGTAGCTTTACTGAATGCAGTGTAATGCATCTCTTTTACCATTGATACAATCTCGTCCCTTGCACAGATATTTTTCCCTATTAAAAGATAGAAATTTTATAGTTAGTTACAGAACAAATCTATTTATTTCTGAAAGAAAGACCAGAACAGGTTGTGGTTTTCCATGGGAAAATGAGTCCCCAGTTGCAAAGAATCACTCCTGAAAGTTACAGGTCTAGTTACTTTCAGAATGGTATCAAGGATATACAAAACAATCTCTTCCAAGTAACAAGTATTGGGACAAGAGGAAATGGCTTCAGGTTGCATCAGTGGAGGTTTAGACTGGATATTAGGAAAATTTCCTCATGAAAAGGTTTGTCAAGATTTGGAGCAGGCTGCTCAGGAAACCGCTTGAGTCACCATTCCTGGATGTATTTAATGTATACCTGGTGTAGACATAGGGACATGGTTTAGTGGTGAACTTAGCAGCCTTTGTTTAATAGCTGGACTTGGTGATCTAAAAGGTCTTTTCCAACCTGATTGATTCTATGATTGCATGATTTTAGATTTCTCACATGTAAGGTACAGGTAGAAATCATTAGAACAAATCAGAAAATTATCTAAGACGTGTGTAATATAAGACAAGGTTTCCTTCTCAGGTCTTCTATATGCATTCCAATACTGTTGAGAGAGGCAATTTTCCCTTAATTTTAAAGTACGCAAAGAAATTAGGCTTACTGTGAATGAAGTCCAAATATAAAACCAGCGGGAAGGTTGCAATCGCAAAATGATCAGACATGATTCCATTATGATCCTGCAGTTAATGCTGCACTGATTCATTTCATCCTGACTGAAGATATTTCCACAGATGTTTTGAGCAATGAGGAAAAAAGCCCCACTGGAGCTCAGGAGGTGAGTGGCCAGGTTGTCGGGCTGGCAGCTGTTACAGCAGTGCTGTGTGGACACCTTCAGCCAATAGGTGGTTCCTCAGAGGCTTTTTCCCCCTCCAAGGTATTCTGGTCCCTTCATCTAGTCTTTTGTGAACCTTCTTTCCTCTCGTTTTCTACAGTCTTACTATGACTTATATAAGCAGTAATCTCTGTTGACTGCATTTACAGGTGAATTATAATACTCAACTCTAATTAGGTTCCACATAATCATCACAGATCTAATATCTGGTTAAATGGTTCCATTCAGCTTTCTCAAACATTGACTTTGATGCACATCTATTATTTTTCAACTCACTCTATTTATGAATCATCTACTGCTGTAAATGGAAAAAAAAAACCCAACGATCTCAGAAAACAACTATTTTGTAAACTCTTTTCCTGGCTGATCTAGAGCAAGAAAATTTCTTGCCAAAAGTCTTTCTCCAGGGCATCTATAAAAGAATTAGGAGCCAATTTTATTTATATGTATGTATCTCCTATATTGTCTGCCAGATCTTACCATCACCTCTCACGCTATATGGACCTTTGCCTGTTACAAGCTGTAACTAAACCCAAAGATTCACTCCAAAATGTTCTGAAGCTTCAATTTATTTCATATTGGATGAACATTAATACACTATTTTACTCCTACCCTATTTAACTTGAATTGCCTAAACCTTATAATCTGTCATGCTTTATCACCTGTAAGGTAGGACTCGTTTCAACTGCATTCTGTTCCTTTCAGTGGAACATCTCATTTCAATGTCTGATTTTGTTTGATGCATTTTTTACATTAAAATATTTGATTTTTCCAAGATCCTTATGGTGTGAGAACCAGAAATCTGTTCAGATACAAAGTCGCAATATGTGCTTTCATGCCATACAATGTTTACTGAAGATAATAATTTATAAATTACAATATTGCTTATCCTAAAACAACAACAAAAAAAAAGACAGGAAAAGCACTTGAACTCCACTAAAAGTTTAGGCAAATGCAGGGGGAAAAAAGCCGCACTCATAATGTTTGGGGGTTTATCTTTTTAATTAGTAAAAGAACATTATGAAACATACATGCATATGTAAATAGCTTCTAACCACACAGTTCATTTCATCTGTGGTATATTTGTCTTCTAATGAGCTAAGGTCTAGATTCAGGAAAGCATCAAACACCTTGACTTGACTTTTAGGGAAACAGATACAAGATGATAACTCGATGAATAAGAAACACCCTACTTATGCACCAGTTAGTTATCTAGCAAAAGAGGTCTGTAAGAGGTCTTAGTAGAGATATCCTTCAGTAATATAAATAAAAATAAAAAATAGTACTGTATCAAATTTTAAATTCAGATAAAACCCCATATTTGCCAATACAGGCAGAAAAGTGAAGATTACTTTCAAATTAACTTTTATTTTTACTTTCCTTCCTATTAAAAAAATAAAATTATATTGTCTCTCTATAGCACCATCATTAAACTTGTTTTATCACTGAAAAATATTTAAAAAAACAACACAGATCCTCTTCAACCACTCTGCCCTCCCCCCAACACTTACAGCCAGCCAAATATGCATCCATTTTCCAGTTTGTTATCCATGGGTAGTTTTTTTGTTATTGGATACAAACCTCTAATAGAAAACAGACAGATGTACTGCTAAAGCTTTTCACATGCTAATAAACATAATTCAAGCTGCCATTGCATCACTTCCCAACAATATAAACATTTCTTATTTCAAGAATCAGAGTCTGGCACTCTATGTACACTAAATACTATCCACTCTACAAGCAAGCTCATTCATTTTGAAGCAGTAAGACATAAATCAGGATTAGTAGCATCTGAACCAGTAACTGCATCACACTGGTTGAGGTTGATGATTGCTGTTTAAAGGGTAAACTATTCTGCCATCCAGTTTTGTCTAATAAATTTATTTCTGGACAAAATCTAAACAACACTTTTTATGATACTCAGAAACAATTCCCAAGTCTTTGCAGAACAGATATATTGGGACCACCAGACGAGAGAGAAGGCTCTGTAGCCTTGAAGTGTACAGAAAACTGAGACTGTTGAGGGCTTGCCTCTGTATTACTACAGTGAATGGTCCATCTAAACACCGAGAGCAAAACATGAAACACGATCATTCATCTACAGTAGATTTTGACCCACCCGTGTGAGAACAGCTACTGCAGGTCTGACAGGCGGCCAACCCACACCAAGCCACCAGAACAGGCTTGTACCCTGGCAGTAAACATTATAAAAGGAACCAGGTGAATGCTTGCTTTCCCCAAATAGCTCGTTCACTGAAATCAGCAATTTTGTGACCACTGAGACTCTTCACAAATTCATATCTAATTTGGTAATAAGATCTGAATGAGGGTAAGAAACATTTATTGTTTGTTTCCAAGTGTATTAAGACCACATGAAGGTATGTTTGATTTTTAAATATTTTCAGAAGAAAAAAAACCAAATGAGCAATTTTGTTTCAGCCAAAGAGAACGTTTTGTTAAGCTGGAACAAAAGTGTTGAGGGTCTCTATTTTATAAAGGAATTGGAAACTTTTTCATTCTGGATCAGCGGAAATTACACGTTGAGTGTGTTTGGGTATCTAATGGAAAAATCAGTTGTTTGCACAGCTGCATACTAGGAGCTCTAGAAGGGCTGCTGGCAAATTCAAAGAAAATTGTCTACACCTTCATCCTTCACCCTTTCTTACATCTCAGCAAAACCTCTTTCCCCACCCCCAAGACATCACCCATTGCTCAGAATCTAGTCCTTGCTATAGGTGATCACATTTTAGCTATATCTAAATATTGCAAATCCTCTATGCCCAATGTGTGACATCTAAATGGGGAGTTCCCTATTAATCCAGAGAAGTAAAAATCTTGCAGAAGTTTTTCTCATCTCTCAGGCATTGTCTAAAATAATCCTTGCTAAGGCAAGGCAGTTGCAGGTGTTGATTTCATCTTTGAGGGTTTGATCCTCTCCATCGAATACCCTGATCAAAGTATCAAATACCCACTGTTTGGCTGTACTTTGAAAACTGTTCAGAGGAAGAAAACCTATTGCTTATGCTTTGTTATTTGTAACACCAATCTTCTTTCTATGACCAGTAGTGATTGCAGCAGCAAGCACTTTTGTGCTTATTCTGGGTGACCCATGCCATTAGAAACTACCTCCCCAGTAATACCTGATCTCCTTAAAGACACTCAGATTTCTTTATACAAACCTTTATTATGGGTTTATGGAAAAAAAAATAAAACAAAACATCCACCCTGACAACTGCCTGTGCAGTGACATCCTTGCATTTTCTACTTTGAGCATCTTCTGATGTTCTCTTGAATTTAGCTACTGTTTCTCACCTCTTGTTTAGGTTTCAGGTATTTGGACTTTTGTGTTCAATGATCTCATATATTGCAGTCTCTTGGGTATTCTGATAGCAGTAATTGTCATTATCATCATTATACACAAAATGTCTGTGTCATGCCCCATCGTTCTAGGTGCCAGTCCTCTACAAAGATAGTCACCCATATCTATTCTTTGTCATTGTCCTTCCCATCCTGTCTCCTTTACTCACTTTTCAACATGATAAGAATGGATGACAAAAAGTGGCCAGGTCGTTCCTATCTCCTCATTGTGATCTCCATTTACCATTACCAGAGACTGAATAAGGGCAGATGGACCATTTGTCTGGGCCAATGGGACCTTTCTTATGTTCTTAATTCTCCTATCCACCAGCAACTAACGGGAAATAGGTTTCAAAAATCATTAGGAAAGCAAGCATTGAAATTAGGCTTCCTCCGTCCAGTAGTACAGGTGATTCTTCGCTGCAGTTTTGATGGTAAAATATACATTTTGCATATTCTCTGAAACTTGAGAATAGCAAGGACCAACCGTGAATTTACCTCTTTCAGAACTGTGTACTTGAAGCCAGACTAAGTCCTACATTTCATTGGCATAAATGGAAGTACACCGAAGCTTAATTTTGTCTCAGTGTTTAGGTAGGAAAAAAAAAATCAAGAAAAATTGTATTTAAAGCAAAAAAAGTTAACTACCTAGATACACACACACACACATACATATAATAAAACAAAAAATCTGCTTTCAACATCTAATATCTCTTTTTTTTAGCCAGGTCTCAGGTCTTATATCCTACTGAATGCTCATGCACGTCTTCCAAAAGGAGATCAGGTATTAATTATTTCCTCCTGTCTGCCCGCTGCTGGCTTTTTTGCTCCTTCCTCTGAAGCTTTTCATGGGGACTAACGTCAATCTTACAGGACCTTCTCACAATCCTGCTGGATGGTCACAGCCAGGGTTTCCTTCAGCTGCAGTGCTATAGCATCCAGGAATCTCCATCTTTCCCCAGCTTTTTTTTTCATGTGCTTGTGAATACTAGCCTGTTCTTATTCCCCTTGGTTTTAAATTCTCCCAGATTTTTTTTGGTTTTTTTGGTTGATATTGTTAGTATTTTAAATTTTTTTCGTAGACTTTGGTTTTCACAAATATTAGTCTATAACTGCTGTTTGGAACCAGTGTTTACAACACCCACGAGAGCTTCATCTTTTCTTGTATGCAATTATATCTCCCAGACAAAAGAATGTATTTCACTGAACAATGTAAAATGAAATATTTTTTCATTACCTTAACATAAAAAATCTATACATTCTTAGTGGGGCAGAATGCAATAGAAAATTCAGAATTTAATCATAAAAGCTACATTTCCTAGGGATAGTTCTGCCTTTAACTTTCCAGTTTCCTTGTAAGACAGAAGGAAATTTTACCAAGGTTGTCTTTGCCTGAGGGGAGCGTGCAAGTAACTACACAAATGCCCAGTAAGAGCGAGTGAACAACTAAATAAGGTTACTGTTGTAACAATAAGAAAAATTAAGTACAGATATAAAGAATGTACAAGTTTAAGGTTTATTTTTAAAGAAATTAATATTAAAAAAAGGTTCTCTATACATAGAAATGCCCCTTCTGATATGCCCAAGGTTAGACTTTTGTAGTGATATATGATTTATGAAGCTGCATACCAAAATAATGGCAAAGCAAAACAACCAGGCTCAGGTTTGACTGGAAATTAATTTCAAGTTGTTATTTCTTTGTTATAAAGAGATTGGTAGACAGAAGCTAAGCAATGGATTTATGCCTGCATAAAATCCAATGATAATAAAAATAAGTGGATCAAACAGTATTATCTTTACCACAGCAGACAAAAATTTATTACATATCTGAACTCCATATGGAACTAAATCTAGCCCTAGAAATAATAATAACATGTATGCTGCTCAAATTACATTTTGCTAAGGATTCAGAGTACAAATTGCCCAATTCAAATCCAGACATGTAAAAATAAAATCTGCAAACAGATTTATTTTAAATTCATTTAACACTACCAGGAAAATAAAATTGATTAACTGTCTACTGTAAATTTTCCAACCTTCAGGCTCTCAGGCAGCCATCAATATAAATTTCTGACATTTAAAGCATTCATAGACATCAGAATTTTACATATACATTTAATCAGACTGGTACACAAGGCTCAGAATTTTTTTACTATGCGTATGTTGTTATGCAAGTCCACCTGGTTTTGCTTGTATATTATAAATTTGAGATATAGACACAAATAAGAAAACAGAAAAATCTAAATAAGCATGGGGGTTATTAAATACTGTGAAATCACAAATTTTCCTAGGTAAAAAAAAATGTAAGATTTTTCTTGTTGGACATCTCTAAAATCACTGTTCAGACAAATCAAATAATATAAACAGAGGTATCATTTTTGATAATAATTGCAATATGTATATGTATGGAATTTGTAATACTTCTCTCTCAAAATACTTAAAACATTGAGAATGAATGAAAGGTACCTGTTTTGAAAGTCAGATTCCACTGATAACCCAAATATCCATTATAGGGAAAGAATGGGTATTAATTTCTACTGATAAGCTTTGAAAGACAAAAAGAAAGCAGAAGCAGGAGACATTTTGTTATCTGAACACATGTAACAGACAATTATCTTTTAATGTTACCTTAACTTCCTTCGGACTGAAGTTACAAACATGCAGCTAATACTGGGTAATCTCATCTTCTTAAAGTAGCTCTAACAAATCAGATTTGTTAGGCATCCTGGTCTGTATCAGGAGCAGTGTGGCCAGCAGGACCAGGGGAGCGATTCTGCCCCTGTACTCAGCACTAGTTAGGATGCACCTTGAGTACTGTGTCCAGTTCTGGTCCCCTCAGCTCAGGAAAGATATTGAAGTACTGGAGCAGGTCCAAAGAAGAGTAACAAGGCTGGTGAAGGAACTAGAGCACAACGCCTATGAGGAGAGGCTGAGGGAGCTGGGGTTGTTCAGCCTGGAGAAGAGGAGGCTCAGGGGAGACCTCATCACTCTCTACAACTACCTGAAAGGACGTTGTAGCCAGGTGGGGGTCGGTCTCTTCTCCCAGGCAACCAGCAGTAGGACAAGAGGGCATAGTCTTAAGCTGTACCAGGGGAGTTTTAAGTTAGACATTAGACATCACAGAGAGAGTGATCAGACATTGGAATGGGCTGCCCAGGGAGGTGGTGAATTCGCTATCCCTGGAGGTATTTAGGAAGAGACTGGATATGGCACTTAGTGCCATGGTCTAGTTGAAAAGATGGTGTTGGGTCATAAGTTGGACTTGATGATCTTAGAGGTCTTTTCGAACCTAGTTGATTCTGTGATTCTGTGATCTTCCAAAACTTAAGTTATCAAATCAGTCTTAAAGGCACTTCAAAACCAATTGTTTCAGCTCTGAATTTTCCATCTCATCTACCTACTATATTCCTATCAACCTTTCAGCATTTTGGTTGACTGGCACTTAACTCATGTTGTCTGCTCTTCCTCTACAACCTATTAACCTCACCTAGTGAAAATATTCAAACAGATACCTTCCCAGTCATTTCTGATATCTATTACTACAGTTACTAGAGAGATCAGTAAGCTACTTTCCATTAAGTTCCCTTCTCAGTAACATCCTTGTAAATGGTTCTATTAGAAATGCATTGATAAATATTGTGCAGCTTGATTTTTTTATTAATTTAAAATTGAATTAAATATCCTCAAATATCCCTTATCCTACCTGGGAGAGAAACACTTGTGTAAATGGTGAGACAGCTGTCATTCTCTGACAGCAAAAACATGTCTAGAAAGAGTTAATGTTAGAAAAATTATCTTCCAGTGATCTGAGACAGTATATAGTATCATCTTCCATTTTTCTATGCACCAAATTTTAGGTAAATTCTGTCTGATTTTTGTTTTCCTAAATACTGTGGTAATTCTGGCTTAAAATTATCAAAATTTAACCACACATATAAGGGAAGCAAATGGCCTATGCATGGAACAAGGGCTGAGGGGCTTCCTGGGAATAATTTTCCACAAGATGCAGCATCTCTTAGCTGTGATAGAAGGATCTAGATGACTCCCTAAAGTGACTTGTAAAACTCTCTGAGCTTTGATGCAATATGTCTTCCATACTCTGTATTTGAGACATTTGTTTCAGTGCCTAGCTCTGAAGTTCACTCCATGTGCTGGGAAATATAAAACGGAAAAGCATTAAGAATAATTGAATAAGTAAATTACTGGAAGATTCTGAGTGTGGAAAAAGAGACAATACGTATATAATTGTTTCAATGTACCATGTAATTAGCATACATCGAGTATCTGTAATTGCTTGTCAGTTCAAAGAAGAAACATTTTCTATAATGCTGTCTGCTTTTCAAAATGAAGAACATGTTTCACTGAGAGCAAGAAATCCAAAATGGAAATTTTATTATTATAGGGGAAAAAATTTGTTTTGGATTTCTCAATTTTATTGGCCATTTGTCATGGTTGTTTTTTTTCCCCCAAAATTAACTATCTCAAAGCTAAGAACAAACAAACTTTTCAGTTTCACACTAAAACAGACATTCACTTCAGATATAATACTGATGTGTTTCATTTCAGGTGAACAAAGGAAATCTTTCCTCTTTTTGCACTTACCTTAAAAATCAGAGAAGAAAAGTTAAAATGACTTCTCACTTAGAACAACTAGATATTTATTTCTACCTGCAGAAAATACATAAAGTTTTTCCTTATTGTTCGAAAAAATCTATGTTCCTCAGTCAGAGACAAAGTATTATGATAGTAAACAAGACCCAAAAGGACGTTGTCTAGTTGGAAGCAATGACAGATTTTCCTTGTTGTTCAATGAGCGTAGAAAATGAGCCAAAAAAAAATACCATTTTTCTTCCTTAAATCTTGGGCTTAAAGGACTGAAAATTCTTTTAATTGTGAAACAGAGAAACTTGATATTAGTCTTAAAGTAGATAAAGTAAAAGGGACACCATGGAATGAGCTGAAAAAGAAGAAAACTGAAGAGGGGCATGTTAAACCAAATACACAAAAAAGCTGGGGTTTGGCAAGTTGTTCTTGCATAAATTGAGTCAAGAGATGGTTTCAGATGAATCCTGAGAACCACAAGGTAATGTTTCCAAAATGAAGTGTTACAAGATGAGACAAATAAGTGTACCAGAGACTCCAAATGAAGAGACAGCACTGGTGTCTCTGAACACAAAGTTCAAAACCAGCTAAATCTTACCTGAAAAACCTGAAACACAAAGAACTTTGGAGCACCTCATCATGAAAGGCTTACCTTTCACAAAGACTGGAACTAGTTAAAAAAATCGTATCTCGGCAATTTCTTTATCAATAATGAGCATTTCCAGAATACACATTGTACCCATAAGGGTATCCTTAAGACCCTGTCCCATGCACAAGTTTCATTCCAGAGCCCAGATGTGGGATAGGCTGATGTAACCAGGCATCAGCCTGAGGCTTTAGCTTGAAAGGAAATACATGATATGGAGAGTCTATTCTGCCAGATTCTACAAAAGGAATGTTCTTAATTCAGGACTGAAGGATTATCCAATTCTAATACTAAAATCAAGTAATTAGAATTTTCTTGCCAACATATTTTCTCTACCATCAGTTTTATCTTACATGAGAAAGAATGCAAATCTTTGGAGAAAATGTATGAGCCTGAGAATATTGGAACTGTTTGTTTACACTACTTTGAAGCTATTGAGACATATTTTGTCATTTTTTTTTATTGCTTCAAGATGGAGTAGTATCATATGGTTTGTAAGCAGCAAGCTTTGTGCATTTATTGAAAAGGCCTGTTTGCTAAAGTCTTCATAGCATATCAGGTTTGGAGACAAATATTCTGGAAATAATTAAATATAAGGAAACAGAAATAGGGAAAATTATGATATGGATTTATCAGAGGTAAAATACATAACACTAGATTGATGTCTTTCTTTTGATAAAATAATTGATTGTCTAAACAAAAGCAATAACACAGACCTCATTTTTCTGGACTACTGGTATCTGATATTAATTACTATGGGAAGTCATTAATTAAACTGGAGATTAATAGGTTCTCTGATGAAAAATAGACTGATGAGGGGAACATGAAAAGAGTAGTGCTGAATCCAGCTGGAGGAGTTTACCAGGAAAGGTCTCCCAGGACTGCATTGAAAATTAATCTTGAAATTTTTCATTAGTGAGTGAGGTTACCTCAATGACAGTAGCAACAAGCCTATGATTTGCATAGTCAGGAAGCATCACCAGTCTGGAGGAGGCAAGGAAGGACCTGAGTAGAAGAATGATGGAAAGGGGATGAAAAATATATTAGCTGAACATGAGCCAGCAGTGTGCCCAGGTGGCCAAGAAGGCCAATGGCATCCTGGCCTGTATCAAAAATACTGTAGCCAGCAGACTTAGGGAAGTGATTGTTCCCCTGTATTCAGCACTGGTGAGGCTACACGTTGAGTCCTCTGTCCAGTTTTAGGCTACTCACTACAAAAATGACATTGAGGTGCTGAAGTGCATCCAGAGGACAGCAGAGCTGGGTAAGGGTTTGGAGCACAAGCCTGATGAGGAGCAGATGAGGGAGCTGGGGTTGTTTAGCCTGGAGGAAAGAAGGCTCAGGGGAGACATTATCACTCTCTACAACTACGTGAAAGCCAGGTGGAGGAAGGCCTTTTCTGACAGGCAGCTAGTGATAGGACAAGAGGACGTAGCCTCAAGCTGCACCAAGGGAGATTCAGGCTGGGCTTTAGGAAAAATTTCTTCACTGAAAGGGTAGTTAAAGATTGGAATAGGTTGCCCAGGGAATTGATAGAATCACCATCCCTGGAAGTGTTCAAGAAATAACTGGATATGGCACTTAGTGCTATGGTTTAGTTGACATGGTGGTGTTCAGTAGAAGGTTGGACTTGATGATCTTGGAGGTCTTTTCCAACATTAATGATTCTGTGATTCTATGTGCAGTAGTAAAGTTAATGAAAAAACAACAGATAAGAATTTATCTGGTAAACTGGATAATCATAAGTTGAAAGTGACCACAGAGAATAAGGACCATGCAGTACTGACTGGCTGCAGAATGTGAGGAGTCTTCTACTCATGCTATAGTGCAGCTGCAGGTGGGAAACCAGGATGAGCACTCATTCATTGCCACAGAAACACACCCCCAGTGAAAGCAATTTTCTTATTTTGCTACAAACGTACAGTTTTCTTACTTCTTTTACACTTATCAGTGTAGGGTTTGCTAAAAAAATATAGATCAGAGATCACATTGAAAAGGACTTCGGTGAACATCATGGTGAGAGTGTGTGCGTGTACATGTGCACAGGATCATATATAGATATATCCAGAAGGTACACCATATATTGGCTTAAATAAAGTATTACCAAATAGGTACTTATATGAACTTGGCAATTTAGATGATACTTAGAAGGCATCTCATTCTCTCTCTATGGTATTTCTGGTAAAAGAACTATTACTTCTCGTATAATATACATCATATTTCTGCTATTCACATAGATATCATGTTTAATGTCTTTAAGGTAATTTGGACATCAAATCCAGTAGCATGTTTGTCTTGTTACTGAACTATGGGAAACCACTGGGAACATAAACATGCAATTATAGATGAAAGAGCTCTTATGTCATCGTGTCCTATCTGGCCAATGTATGACTCTTCCCTCAATATATGCCTGAATCCTTCAGATGGGGTGATATTTTGCATAATTTAAGTGATAGATCTTCCACCACTTCCCTTAAAATATTATTCTTCTATCCTCTATATTTTTATGTCCATGTGAATTTTAAATCATATGTTTGGAAGCAAATATATATCATACAATTAACTGACCTGCAAACACTGGAATGCTGGCATTACTTCCTTACTTTTAAAGAATATTTCTGGATGCAAAGATTAAGTAATACTAAAAATAAACAAAAGGGAAGGAAAATAGGAATAAACTGTCTGAGAAACCTTGTTTTGTGAGGCAATCTTCTGTAATAAGAAGCAATCAGGCAGCTCTAGAAAGCCACCCTACAGCTCCTCTGCACTTTTCTCTACACCCTAAACCTCAATGCACATCTCAGGAGTCTACAATAAACTCAGAGACTGCAACTAAAGACCAAATGCTACAACAGGATACAGAAGAGTCGAGGATATCCTCATTGTCATAGGCCCTGGTAGTAAGGTAGTCTAAATAAAATTCACAGGTCTCAAGAATCAGACCTATTCCATACAACAAGCAAGACAATCTATATCCCCCTCTTTCAAAATCTACTATGAACATTTCCTCAAAACTCTTTAAACCTTCATTGATTTTTCCTCCCTTAGAGCACTCAAGTCCTCATTTTTTAAGCATTTTTGGTCACTAGAATTAGTCACCTGGATTTTCTTTTCCACTGAATTGGTCACCTGTCAGAGATCGAGAAACATTTTGACAATGTTGTCAGGCACATGGTGTGAGTATTTGGGCTGTCCCATGAAAGGCCAAGAGTTGGACTCAATGATCCTTATGAGTCTCTTCCAACCTAGGACATTCAATGTTTCTGTGATATTCACAATATAAACCCACTGAGTCTCAAGTTGAGCATCTGTTTTCCAGAGCTTCCTACACAGCTGTTTCATATTCTTTTTATACCTACATCCTCAGTCAGGCAGATTTAATTCTTATTGGTGAGGATTTACTTTCTGGTCTTCTTTTTTCTAGCTTGTCTTTTCCCTGGACATTATTCCGATGTATCTAAAGGACATGAACACCATTCCTCTTTTAATTCAAATATAACTCTTTGAATTGGTGGTCTTCCTCTTTGGGTAATTAAGCATCATCTGATGCTGCTTGCTTTAACTTCTAACCTGACCAAAATTCATCAGTACTCATTACCTTTACTGTTGTTGCTCACTCTGTAGCTAACTGTCACACAGACCTTTTTTCACAGATGTAATTTCCAGATTTGCAGTTTTATGATTAACCTCAGAGTTGTTTACTCCATCATCACCCCAAAGCCCTATACAGATATCTTTGTTTCTTTCGGCTGCATTGCCAGTCCTCTGTGATCCCAACATCCTATCATCTTCATTTCCTGCAACTAGTCTGATATTCCAGGTGTCATTGGCATGGTTGCCATTTCAGTCTTCTTAATTTTCATCATAAGCAAAGCAAACCAACAGCTAGGTCCGCGTATTTGTCTCTACAGGTTCTCACTTCTCTATGCTATTACATTTGCTAAATTCACATTTCCTTCACTTTTACAGCTTCCTGCCTTAGCCAATGGTTCTCTGTTACAATTGTTTTATTGGCAAACCCACATTAAGTGTTTTTTAAATGTGATTCATCTTTCTAATCAAATTTAAAATTCAGATGCACAAAAAACACCAGCAAAGCAGGGAAGGAGCTAAAGGAGTTCGCCAGGATTAAGGGATTTGACCAAGTTGCTCATCACCAGGAAAACTGCAGCATTTTGCTAGAGCTTGCTTCCAACACAACTCTGCAGGAAAACAGCCTATAAGAGAAGCTGTTCTTTGAAGGATAGACATCCAAAAGACTGATCAAACCATGTCTGGTTTGTTATGTTGAGCTTTGTTAAGATGGAGCAGAATTTCTGACCCTTGTGTTCACCAAATTTTGAAAATCTAATAAAGATGGCACAACAAAGATATACTTGCTGGTCTTTGGGGAGATTAATTCTTTGTTACTTATCACTCTTCAGAAAAGGTAGTTCGCTATGGCTCAGGAAGCCTGTAAGAGGCCCTAAGCATTATTTGTCTAAGGATAGGATACATGTGCTCCCGTGTATCTCACCCTCACATCAACCAATTCAAGGACAGCTGGACACACTTAGACAGAAGATGGCTTACCAGTGTTTTTAATGCATGCTCCAATCCAAGAACTGGAAGTCATCAAAAGGCATTATCTGGAGAATTAGTCAAAATAAAACCAAAAGAGGTTTTTCTTTACATAATGAATAGTTTAGTACACTTAAATGCTAAAAGTTTATGTGTTTAAAAATTAAATTAGTGGAAGAAAAACATACCACATTTACCACAACACTTTCTATCTTAAGGAGCTCTATTGTCACAAATCACCTGAACAGGATAAAAAATTAGAGCCTGAATACCAGTGATTTCAGAACAATGCACTATAAAAATTGTAACTCACCAGAATATTAAGCAGCATGTTCATAAACAACATCTGAACAGACAAACAGACATACCAATGATTAAATTATTCCAGGAAAAGAACTGTCTCAGCACAAGCTAAATCTGTTACAATGCTCATGATCTACAAGAGGAGGGTTGCTAAACAGCAGAAAATTGCCTGGAAAAGGATTTCATTCTTAACACTTAGAGAAAATGAAAATTACTCTCTTCTGCACAAAGTACAATAAGAATTCTGTACAATATAAACTGTACTTTTTTCTGTGCAGTAAAGGTCTATATTGCCAAAGAAGAAGGACTAGGTTCTTGAATTGTTTCCATTATCTTTATCTAACAGTCTAGTTTGTCTAATGAAGGACTGAGCAGTGAGTAAGTAAACCTCGTGGTGTGAGGTGATACTGTATGTTCTTACTAGTATAGGTAGTATGGCTACACTGAATGTGACGGAACTTGCTTGTCATCATCTGCCAGCCTGCTGAGATAAAGTGCTCCTCTTCGCTGATATGGCCACGCTTTGAAACCAACTCAAAACTGAATCATTTAAGGAGAAGGACTTCCCACCTCCTACAAAAGAAAGGCAAACTGTGTACTGACCATTCTGTGTGACAGCAGACCACGCTTTAGCCAGTACACAGCACACAAAATTTGACATCATTTGTGGTGAAAAGCTAGCTAAGCTCCTGGGGATGTTCCAAACACAACGTGAACAGTAAATGATTTCCCAGCACATTTTGGTAAGAACTGAGTGCACTGGCAGAGTAGTTTATAGAGTCTTGTATTGCAACTATTCTGACTATAATTTCCAGTGTTTCAAAAAATGCTGCTTGGGCACAGTTCTTAAATCCTACCAGCACATTAGCTTTCATAGGAAAGTCAGTACTTCAGTAAAAACTCTTCTTCTTTAGAATTAATTATACTACTTAACACAGGGATAGTGATTCACTTTCATAGATAAATTAATCCAAACTGAGAATCTGTTTTGGTATTAGACTTTATTTTTATAGTACATGACTCCAAAAGTGCACCTCAGATTCTACTGCTTGAGCTGCAAATTAAAAAATAATTTGCTCAGAATTTTATGGTAAAAATTGTGTATTAATATATGTCTTAGGCGCTCATTTTGGGCTGAAGGTCAAACACTGTTGTATAGATTTTCTCATAACCACATTTCTCAGGAAACCAAGGCACCTCAGTTTTCCCAAGGCAGATCCAAGCTGTAGAGTTCAGTGGGGATGTTTGTGTGTGTGTGTGTGTGTCTGTGTCTGTGTCTGTGTCTGTGTGTCTGTGTCTGTGTGTCTGTGTTTCTGTGTGTGTCTGTGTCTGTGTCTGTGTATGCACCGGCCCTGGCAATTCTAGATTGACCTGTTTCAGACTCTGACAGAAGACTCAAGCTGACACATTGGCTTCTTTGCTAATATAGAGTCCAGTCCAAACTACGGCAGATTTTAAGAGAGACATTCAAGCCTAGCATTCCATTGCAGGCCTCTCTGCAACCATTCATTCTGAAACTATAAACTCTCTCAACAAACTAAAATATAATTTTCACACTCTCAGTCATTGTGGTCTATGTATTACTGAACTACAAATGTCTGACTAGTTCCACACCATGATTAATGAGTTTCTTAAGTACCTTCTATCTCATAGGAAACCAGAGAAATGTAATGCTGGTCCTTTTCCCTCTTCCATTCACTCAGACTTGGTGAGAGCCAGCAAGGCCAAGCATCCTGGGCTACCATCCATCTGAAGCGTAGGCCTCTTGGAGGAAAACCCTACATTGTAAGATACTACAAAACAAAGCAGCCTTCAGCACATCACAGCTATACTTAAGAAAAAAAAGAGCACACAGACTAAAACGAATGCCATATATTATTAAACACATTATATTAATTTCTAACAAAAGCATAACGACTGAAAGAAATTTACATCAATTCTGAGGATGAAGCAGACCTTAACTGAGACCAAACAGCCACTCAGACAAATATTTTATAATTGTAAAGATGTGAAGCAATGGAGTTTCAAGCACCATTTCCGCACAAGGACCGATTTCCATTTTGGAACTTAGACCAACAAACTAGAACCCAAAAAACTGTTTAAGTCCTTTCAGACAGTGTGTGACATGCTAGGTCCTATAGAGATAAGGCACAGTTAGTTGTTCTAATTGGTTTATTATTACAAGAAAGGTGCTTGCTGGCTGGCTGCAATGTGAAAACTATGGGTCAGCACTTAGAGAGTGTTTCAGGAGTGGCCACAGCTACTCATGTTTAAAGTGTAGAGAGTTTTTTCACTGGAACAAATTACCTCAGCTTGCAGTGGACTATCACTCTCTGCGCTGGTTTCAAAATAGAGATTGACTTTTGAGTAAGTAAGAGAGAGTATGAGAGAGAGGGAGATATGCTTTAATCTAAGCACAATTTCATTTAGGGAAGAATTATGGTGTGTTTTATAAAGGAGATCAGGCAAGATGAGTCAAATACTCCCTTGTAGATTTGGGATCTATGGTTTTATGAAATAGATCTACTGTGCATTACGACTAGTCTTATAAGATTTTTTTTTAAATAATTTCGTGAAAAATATCATGACAGAAATTCCCCAAATCCTGCTCAGCTCCCTGGGCAGCAACCTCTTCAGCCTGTGGTGCAGGTACAACAGACCCATATTACCCTCATCACCAGTCTTTTTGCCTTTGTAGTTTTACTTTGTCTGAATTGTCTTGCAAAACAATGATACTGCAATCAGATTCTTTTCTTGGATGTTTGACAACCACTGCACACTTACTGGTAGCCCTGCACCCCTGACAGTCAAGTGTGAGGAGCAATCACCACAGTTTCTCAGTACCTTTTCTTTTCCTGACTAATTTAATTGCATCCCTCTTAAACCACAACCTTATATTCCACTCTATGAGAGCCTTATGCACAGGATCCACAGCATGCATCTACTACAGCACCACTGCTAGGAACACTTTGGTCATACAGAAAACATGGTTTTTGAAGCAAGGAGCACCATTTGATTTAAGTGTGCATGGCACATTGATTACCCCTTTCTCTTGTATTAAAGCAGGAAAATTATACTTCTCCCTCCCACTTCCCCCTCCTCTCCCCCAGCTCCACCCCCCACCCCCAATATCTACTACAAAAAACTTCCTATTCTGGAGCATGAGGTAATTTAGAGCCAGAATTACTAGATCTATCCCAGTGGATATTTAGATTGCCAGTTTTGCAGCAAGATGTAACAATGGTTATCCCAGACAAATAGCAAATTAGTGGTGATTGATATCACAAAAGTAAATCTTGAATGTGCTAAAAAACAAAATAAAAGTAAAGACTATCAGAATTTAGAGGGAGAAGGATGCTGTAAAATAAAAACCACACAAATTTTAAAAACCTATAGTGTATTCTGAAATGTTTCTAAATCAGAGTCTGACATATAAACATGATAGGCCATGTCGTAAAAATGTTTTATTGTATTCATAACAAGGTGCTGTCGAGCATATTCTTGGCACTTTATAAATAATAAATAGTGATAAGGAAATACTCATGACTTCACCACATATAAGCAAGGCAGCCAGTACAACCTAATGCAAATAAAATCTTTATATCTCCACCTGTCGTCATGTATTCTCTCTACATATTATGGCAGTATTTTTGAACAGGAACTAAAACATTGATCAGATTACTATACACTGGATGTTTTAAAATCTCTGACATCTGGAACGTTTAAGTTCCTAAGAAAAGAAAATTTTAAAAGGCTCCAGAAAGTCAGAGGCCACTTGCTTACTGAAAAGTCAGGCTGTAAAAGAATAAGCAGAAAGCAGAGCTTTTCAGTGGAAAGTAAAATGTTTTCTCTTGGTTTAAAGTGAAAAACATAGAGAAAGTGCTTAAGTTTCTTAAATAATGGGAACTCTGTGATCAAAATAAAAAAATTTGCAAACAGTAGGCAAAGGACAAAACCAGATGATTTTGATTTTGTAAATTATACAGTGACTCAGTTAAATAGTGTTCGTTTGACTTGTAATAGCTTCTGTTCTTCTCTTGCTTTCCCTTGTCTTTTCTGTGTTCTTAATTTCCAAGAAAGAGCTGAGATATTTTAGTCCATCCAAACCCATGGATGCTTTAGAAAATTAAAGCTGTTGGCTTTTTTAAGCCTCTTTTTCTGAGGACTTATATTATTTTTTCAGGTCTTAGGTTTCAGGCTTTTCTCTCTAAAGCAGATACTTTTCATGATATGGGTTAGATTGATGAAATAGTTTCTTTTCTCCAGGTTTTGCCAGCTGAAAGCTTTACTGTAAATGATGGCACACTCTCCACTCTCTAAATATATCTTAAAAGACAGCAGCATACTGGAGGTGTTGCTAACAAAGCTGCAGCACTACCTCTCTTGATTTCAATTCTAGGTAACCTCCTTAAGAGGAAAATGCATAGCCATGTTTCTGTGAAAATAGATTTCTTGATCAATCTACTTCTGATGGAAGAAAAAAAAGAGAAATTAAATGCAACACAAAAGTTGAAACAGTACGACATAATGGTACAATACAAAAGCATAAATAAAATCCTCAAGAATTTTACCTAAGACCATAAAATTTATTCAGATTATGCTCCCATTATAAAAGCATGTGAGCATAAGAGCATATGAGACCTGGAACCAGGTTTCTGACATTAGCTAATTATGCTGTTTAGAGGAAGTGAAAAATTCTTATTATGCATCTCTTTCCATCAGGCTGACATAGCGTACTCTATTTTTTACAGATTTTAGGACTTTAGAGCATCTTTGCCACCAAAGTGCTGGAATCTTAATATCTGGGCAAAATTATTGCACAGTTATTGCAGCAAAGAATTAATAGTTCTTTCTCATTAGATATGCACTGCTCTAATATCACTGCTTCCCAAATACCCAGTCCTGTTAGAAATTCCTACCCCACTGTCAACTCTTCAACTATAAGCAAAAGAAATTAATCCTTCTTCGTCTGGCAACTGACATCTGATGTTTGATTTTGCTCAGGAAGTAACCTTTTCCCTTTGGGTAGCCAACAATGAACGTTATGAGAAATCTTACAGAAAATTCAGGACATGAAGGTTGTGTCTATATTAACAAATCAAACAGAATTAGTGAGTATTACCAGAAAGTGAAACACAATCCTCTCACCCATTAACACTGGAACAGGGCCTAGCATGGTTTTGACCTGTTTTTCCCCAAAATCTATAGGCCTGGTGTGGGGATTAACATAAACAGGGACCTATTACCCAGTTTGGACGCAACTAGACAGTTTTGGATCTGGAGAGATTGATTTAAGGATATTCCCAGACTGGGTCACTCATCCTCAAAACCAGAGAACGAACATTTCCAGACACTGTTCTATGTACTAGCAAGAATGTATCCACCAAGAAAAGTTTTCAAATAAGTACAAGGGCTAGTGATGCATTTGTCTGAGCATTTCAAAATGCTCATCATACTAAACTGCCAGAGGAATCAATGGTAAGTCATGGCTTGTTCAATCAGTCCAGGAGTCACGCTTAGCTTTAAGCATATTCTCAAATCTCATTTTTTCAGATTAAACATGTACACAGCCATCACACAAAGTCAGGTCCTTTTTTTATAAGGAGTAGAACAGAGGTGCATAGATTATTTAACTCTAGTTTCTTTTAACACATGGGGTGACAAACACCAGCATCTCAGGCACTCTGTTTACTTAGTCCATTCTCAATAAATGATTACTGAGTTAATTACCAGAGAGTTACAGGTGATCTCACAATCTTCTATTGACATGACTTAGATATATTTAATAAATATGCTAAACTTAAACGTGTGGTTTATTCTTGCTAATTTTCTTACCAGTCAAAAGAGTTTTAGTTTTATATTTGTTTCTCATGTCCTGTCATAAATACCAATGTGCAACTCCCATGGTCAAGAAAGAAAAAGCTTTTGGATAAAAGGGATATTTATATGATCCCAGGGCTGAGAGAGATTAGGAGAGGAGTGGAGGACTTGCAGAAAAGAAACAGAATTAGTTATTTTTTGTAACACTGATGAGACATCTTTCCTGAAGAAAGAGCTACGACATATACAGCAAAAATTGATGTACTATCACTATCTTGTCTTCATGTTGTTTGTTTGGGTTTTTTATTGCAAGCTTATTTTTCCAGCAGTGTTCTGTTTACAGAACAAAAATGAGTTTAGGTAGTATAAAAACGCCTTTAATATCTCCTTTAATATGCAACGGTTTGTTGTCTATCAGGATAACAAGCAAGGGAAGCTTTCTGCTAGGCAACTAAGTGCTTTTATACTGGATATCAGTAAATTATTAATTTGTATGCTAATTTATTTCATTTGTGTCAACAGACAATTAACATTGGCGTTCTTTCACTGGAAAAAACCTTAGTCTGAGGTTAAGGAGATATTTTCTATTATGTCTTTAGAAATTACGCCAAAAGTCTTATTGGCTGCAGGAAATATACTGATGATTTCTAAAATGTAGATAATACAGTCTTTTTCCTGTAGAAAATTTTACACAGAAATTTCAGCTTCTTATGTGCATATCCTTGTTCATTGATTATATGAAAAAGGAGATAAGTTTTGTAGTCAAGTTATTTGAAGAGGTATTACTTTTCTCATGCATAGGGTAAAATTTTACATGGTTACATTAATTTATTTTAAAATTTTGTTCTCATTTAGTAAAGGTTAAATTTTAGAAGCAGGCACTGCTCATGATTAGAAAACAGGCTTCACCTTAAGAAAACTACTGATATATCTGAAAAAAAATATCATTGAGACACTGGAGAAGTTCCTATTTAAGATAGGAGGAGCCACATATCAAAATTTTATATGGATGAAACCCATTAACCACAGCCCCTCAGACAGCAAAGCAGGAGGACGTGGGGAGGTGCTGGGAGGAGTACACAGGCAGAAGACTAAATATGGAAAATTTATATGAAACAAATGTCTGAATTAATTACATCAACTATTCTATTATATTTGGCTATTTTTCAGACATTTCTATCTGAATTTCACCCTTTCTAAATATTTTTGGTGCACATTGTTTTGCTAAAACATTTTAGCAAAAAAAAAAGGCTGGAAAATTAGAACATTTTGCTTACAAAAGGTCAAAATATTCTGGCAACTTGAAATATATACTGAGTGTCAAAATTAACTTTTCTGCATATTTCTCTTCTGACTGATTGGTATTTTCTCCAGTCAAAAAATATTTCATCAAAATATGTAAGGCAACTCTAAGGACTCCGACTATGAGCAATTTTTGCCCAGCTGGTGACAGTCCTGTAGTAACAGAGAAAAACTACATCCAAATCTGATGCAGCCACGTCTTGACCACATAGCAAAAGCATGTGTATGGGTGGTACAACCATCAGTCCTTCAGTCATTTTCTCAGAGTATACTCTCTGGGGAAGGTGACAGAGGCTCCCCAGGCATCCCATGGATTGGCTACCTGCTACCTGCAGATCTGATTTGTTTCTCTTCCCCTGAGAGTCTGTATTACCTTTATATTGGTATGGTTGAGTAGTATCCATGCCAGGTAAGCCTACGAAAGGCACGTGTTTCAAGGGCCTGAGGTTACCAAGCCTGACATCAGGTTGCAGCCCCCATCAGGTTGCAGCCCCCTTCCTAGGGGTGGGGGGGATTTCGCGCCCTGACTCCCAACCTTATGTGCGCTTGGGTGAATTGCCAGTCATCTCATGAGTGGACCACTGGACTTTCTTTTCACCAGATTGGCATATTTCACAAAATCTTTTGTTGATTTATTTTATCTATCTTCTTATCCCCTTAAAAAGGATGTCACAGATTAGCAACAAAAATGCCCTTTGCTGTTTGTGATGTCGTGTAACCAAGTATATCTGAGCAGTGTGTTTACAGTCACCACAAAACTATAACATTATAAAATTGGCTTTCCCCAGGATGTAGTACATCTTTGAAAACAGCCAGACCTCCAAACCTAGACATGGATTAGGTGCATGTTTTGAGTCCATTGCAGAAAAAAAATTGACCCTGCCCTGTCTATATACATGTGCATATAAGGTACTTGCAATTACTTTTGCATTTATATGTATATTATACACAAAAATACATAAGCCTGAAAGAGATCAAACCTAACAAAAACACTAGGGGTCCCTCTTGGCAGTGAAGCATTCTACAGTGTTGAAAAGAACAGAGCCAAATTCTGAGACAAATTTAGCTTTTACTGGAAATGCCTTCTCCTAAGAAGGGGGAAAGAATGGAAAAAAAAAGGAAAAGATAATTTATGGCTTGCTGTTCAAAACCTTCCTGGATCAACTTCACTTTTGCACTTTTTGTCACCTTCCAGCTCTGAAATAGAGACTGGTCTGAGCAGTATTAGGGCTCATCTATCCTGTCCTGAACTTCTCTGCTGAAATTGAAGGCATCAGCACAAAAGAACCCAAATACGGCTTGAACCTGGATCTCGCAGGGAGATGGGGATCTGCCAAGACTGAACTCAGTGCTCAAGCTTCAATAGCTCTGTAAGAATGTGGTTGAGAAAGGGAAAGGAGATTCATTTCTAATGAATGCAGTTTGAAATATATATTTCAAGACTTAAATGAATAGGTTTTTAGTTACAGTGTTGTGCAGAGAAGAGTAGAATTGGAACAACTGCTTACACAGACACAAAGCAGTCTCTCATTCTCTCACACTCTCTGGGTCCCTTAGGATGCAGTTGGACAGATGGATGCAAAAAAGCCTAAGAAGACAGACAGAGAAATGTTATTATGTAACATAAATGTAATTAAATCCTCAAGTAATGAGGACAAGAGTTTGTAACTGCATGTTTTCTGGGCATGCTATTTACACCAATTACAGGGTTACTACTTTAAAAATATTTATCAGGGGCATCTTTCCAGTTGTATTCTTCCAGGGATTAGTATTCACAACATTTCTACATAAAACGATCTGGGAGAAAAATTGTAAAGTCTTTCAATTCATTTTAAATTAATTAAATTTCATTAAGTTTGCAGCAGATCGTTTTCAATGAAAGCATTTGGCAGTAGATACTGTTGTGACTTTTTTTTCTATTACCCTTACTATTACATTGTGTCTGTTGTATCTTGTATTTCTCATTAATATTTGTGACAAAGGAAACAACAAACAGCTCAGAAATACAGTACTGGGTAGTTTTTATGGTCTTTACTTGTACCTGTGCAGTGTTTCCAAATATGAAATACACAGAAGGCTATAAAAAGTTACAAAGACAGCATTTCCAAGAACCATAGAACCATTTTCATAGAACCATGGAATCATAGAATGGGTTGGAGGGGACCTTAAAGATCATCTAGTTCCAACCCCTCTGCCATGGGCAGGGACATCTTCCACTACACTAAGATGCTCAAAGCCCCATCCGTCATGGCCTGGAACAATTCCAGGACTGTGGCAGCCACAGCTTCTCTGGGCAACTTGTTCCAGTGCCTCACCAATCTCACAATAAAGAATTTCTTCCTAATATCTAATCTAAACCTGCTCTTTTTCAGTTTAAAGCCATTCCCCCTTGTCCTATCACTTGAAGTAAGTTAGGTGCTTGTCATTTCCCACTGGATTTCAATGAGAATTGGAGACCTGGTTCCTTTAAGTATTTTAGGAAATCTCATCTAAGAGATGAGTTATAAGTTCTGTTGCTATTACACTGTATTTAATTAGCTTCCTAATAAGCACAAATTTAGAGAAGTACCATGTATTTTCCTGGAAGTTCATGGAGAACAACAAGCCTGTGGCCTGAGGCAGCCACTGAGTTGGTGTGTGGGTTGTAGCCTGACAGAAGTGGATGCTATCTGCCTCACTCAGGCAAGAAGCAGTACTTAGGCACAACTGCTCTGACAGCAAAGGCTGACAGCAGTGTCAGGGTCTGGAGGGGGAACAGTTGTCCTAGTGTCTATATCAGGAGACTGAGCCTTGACCAACATGCTACACTGAAGCCCACTCTTTGTCTTGCCTAAGCAGAGTCTTTTCAGTTTTCTCCTATGCAGAACAGAGCAGAACCTAGCAGGATGGGACATAACTTCATCTGGGAGTTTTTGAGGCTGCAGTCATGATCATGAGATACCATTCATCACAAGGGTCAACATCCGGAGTTATCACTTAGGCCTTGAGAAAACTTTAGCATTAAAAAGATTTATGCCAGAGAACATATGATTTGATTTACAATACATCGTTATATCTGATAAAAGGAAGTGCAGAGCAGTTGCCAAGAAAAGAGCAACAAGGAGCAAAAACAATGCAAGAAAACTGTTTTCATTTAGTTCACCTTTAAGAAATTGGCTAAATATCTAGAAATAATTCCCACATGCATTTATCCCAAGCATGTAAAATGTTCCTTTCTGATCACTACAGAGTCTTTGCAGGATTTGCCCAGGTTTTCTTAGAGTGTTTTTCCCTCCATGAAATGTCAAGGTTTCAAGTACTTCCAAACAGTTTCAAATTCCAAATTACTAACCAGAGAATGAACAACTTTCAAATCTTAATCGTGCAAGGTTGACTTGGACAAAAAAATACAGTAAAATACAGTGAGATTAATAAAACAAGAGCTTTATGGGATATCACAGAGCAAAAATATCAGAATATTTGGGAAAAAATAGGTTAAAAACCCTTTTAGATTTAGCTCAAGAGGACTTCCTAGAAAGATACAATTTATGAAACAGTGAGTAGGTTGCATCTTCATCTAATGAAAAAATATAGCTGTTCTGTATGTGTTCTGCACAAACAACTGAATGGAGAAGGACAAAAACGACACCCTGGTTTCAGCAGAGGACTTCCCAGCCAAGAACAGCTGAATCAAGTCTGCCTGTGTAAACCATGACTGTAGCAATTAGTGACTACTACAGATCATGTCAACAGCTAGCAGTGATGCTATTCAATATTTTTTTTGTAATCCCTGCATCTGATATGGTCCAGCGTTCTCTCAACAATAAGAAGAGGTTTTGTAAGCAGCCACACTGAAAAGTAAAGCTCTATTGCAATGGATCACTTTCCTTTCTTTTTGTTTCTAGTCCATTTTCTACAGTTTTATTTCACTTTATCGCACAAAATATGTCCTTCTAAAATAAAAACATATAGATTGAGACATTTTACTCATTCTCTGTAAGTGGCATGACTACAACTTACAAGGACAAGTGAAAGTTTGACCCTTAAATGTGTCCTGGCAACAAAAAACTAAGGCACTAGCATAGATGTAATCTGTCTGTCATACTTAAAATTTTCTATTAAATGGGAAATGGTTTTCTACATTTGGACATCACACAATATATGAGACTTAAATGTATGGTTGTTGCTTTCCTAGGAAAGCATTATTTTGTAGTGTTAGAACTGAGTAAAAATGTGAATCATGTCTACTACTTGACATAAATTTTAAGATAATTTGCTAGAATTGCTGATTATCAAAACCTTACATTAGAGTTAGAGATCAAAAGATCTCATATCATAAAATAGGAAAGTACAGTAGTCCAGTCCTGGTTTATCTCATTGTAAAGAGCCAGTGAAGTTCAGATTTACTCTGGGTCTGAAATGCCATAATTATTAGGTTTCCAAATCTGGGTATCAATTTGAGTTTTTCTGTTTTTCAACATTATAACTTACCATCAGGAACTTTTGTATTACATTTCCTAAGGGATCAGAAGCCATAACTTCTCATTAACCTGGAATACTGGGATGAGGTGAAAATTCATTTCACTAAATAACTGACTAACCTGTGTTAAGATGCAGGTAATAGTAATATCAGAGCACCAGAAAAGTATCTAAGAAGCTATTGCAATGTGAGTGTAAAGAGAGACATGAAACACATGAATGCAACTGTCTGAAAAATGGACAGCAATGAGACAAAGGAATAAGATCAGGCTAAAATGCTTCAGAACTCCACAGAGGACAAACTTTATGGCGAATGTTATGTTTTTTGAACCACAGAGCCATCTATGAAATTTCGAAAATTTAACAGATGATGAAATTGTGCACAAATGACACCAGTCCAGAAAAGCTGACATTTATCTAAGCAATTTACCAAATTAATAAGTGAACATGTCCTTATTTAAGCTTGTTTTGTTTTTATCACATATTATTTAAATGGTAATGGTATCCTACCTGCACAGTAATCAAAAAAGGAATAATGAAAGCAATTTGATTCTATAGAATTGTATTTACTTCTAAAAATAACATTAATAAAACTCTCCTCCCATTTTTTTTGCTTCCTCCCCTCAGTTGTGATTGAACTTTTTCTCCAGGGGTTAACTGGTTCATTCTTACATGCAACAGATTTCAACTGAGCACATGGTAGCCTAAAGTGTATTGTCCCTGGCACTGCCAGGGACCATGACATGTACAGACTTGTTGAAACAAATATTCCCTTTAATCATATCATCTGCTCTCGTATAATCACTCTGTCCATTCTTCCACTTCCTAAATTATGTTATTACTAGATAGTAAATGGAGAAGAGGGGCCTAGCTCAGCTTCTGTACAAAGATGTATCTGTTCAAACAGGTCTACCCTTCTGTCCTTTGTTCACTTTGATGTAAGCCCTGTAAATCCACAATGTAGTCAAGACTAAAAGAATTTTCTCCTATCTACTTATCAGTTGTCACTGCTTTGACACTGATACCATCCCAAAGCACTAGGAAAGGAGTAATTTAGGAAGGAACTGAGTGTGCTTGCCTAGAAGCGGCTCAGCATTGGCAGACCCTTAAAATTTTCACCACATCTGACTTCAGCTACTAACAGTTATGGTTCAGATAGCAAAGCTAACTGAAGTATTTCTTCTCAGCTCCCTCTATAATCCATTGAGAGGTACAGGTAGGGACTGAACTTCCTTAGCTCAGACAGCAATTCCAAGGGCTGACTTGCTGTCTTTGTCAGTCCCTTTCCTCCCACTGACTGAAGAAGGAACTTAGAAAATACCTCAGACACTGATAGTAGTGAAGCCAGAGGACAAGCCTAGAGTTGGCATGGGCAAACTATTAGGTATCTGCTTCACTACACAGGCAGGTTTTGGATCCCTAGCTTTAGATTGCCCATACAGAAATATGCACACAGTAATACATATGTACCTTAATACATAATCTGTGTTTCTTGGAGGAAAGGCTGAGGCCACAACTCCAGGGAGAACTGTCCTACCTTTCTTGTAAGGTTCATGTACCAAAACCACCAGATTAAACCAGATCAAAATCAAATATTTGAAAACAAAACCCTCCTCTAACCCAGCATATTTTCTCAACATTAATCCTTCACTCCAGCTTCACTCTTCAGTCCAAGCACTTTCCATAACTTCCTCGATAGCCACACCTTTTGCAGAAGCTCTTCTGGGGAAATGGGTGGGCTCCCTGATGCAGGCTGGCATACAGCTTCCCCAGGTAACACTGTGGACTCTGGCAGTGCTGCAGGGTTACTGCCTGCTGTGGAAGGCTCTGGCAGCTTGGATTTCAGATATCCTTCCTCAGGTCTGTGTTTGTTGTCAGAAAAGGGGCAATTGCCTCATTTGCCCAGTTAGTTATTCCTGAACCTCTGTCGTAAACATAGTCTTCTATGCTAGTCCAAGGCCATGTCGTTTTTGGAAAGTATAATATGCTGTACGCAGTAAGATGTGAGCAAACAAATGAAACAGCCCATCTATGAGAATCAGACCTACTGGGCATTTTTTCTGAGCATGAGTAATAAATTTGACGTGTGCATGAGGCATTTAACTTCTGCTGCATGTGCAGCCCACATGAGAAGGGCAGGTTCAAGAGGTTCAGCCAATGCTTCCCAGAACTTGTGCAGTTGCACATGGCTGGGCTGACTGCATGTGGTAATCCACTGCAGCATGCAGGAACAGCACTTCCAACCAAGGCACGCAGCAGTCTGGAATCCTGGGACATATGACTGAGAGAATGCCTAGGGTCTGCAGATGAAAAGTCTAATAAAACCATCTGCCCTGCAAAGGCCACCAGTCAGCCTAGGCATGTCCTATTTTTCCACTTCAAAAAGAGATTCAAGGTGAGAAATAAATATGCCCAGGAAATCCCAGACACCTGGTAGGAATTCCCACATTGGCTTCTGTGGTATCACAGCTCTCTTGCTAGCATTACCCGTCAGCCTGCTGAAATCTTAGAGGTTTGTCTACACAAGGCTCAAACACAGTATTGACTGCAGTGTGCAGACAGTAATTTTATTAATGTTATGACTGGAACAATAGAAAGAGGTGTGTTGCCAAGCACTCTTCTGAGTTGCAAAGAAAAGCAATGGAAGCGTGAGGCAAAATATTATTTTTGGATATTGGAGAGTGCATAGTATGGAATATTTTGGAATTCATTCGTATTTGGTCAGTGGCTTGTTTGTTTGGGACAGATAGCATTTGGATTTTGTTTTGTGTTTTTTCTTCTTACTACATTTTTTGGCTTTTAGACATGAAACAGTATGAACGGAAAATTAGGAGGAAAAAATTATTTCCATACTCTGAGAGCTCTTTTTTCCCTCTTACGTCTCTTTCTTTGCTCTTCAGGTTTTGTGACACACCTGTGTTAAAAACTCAGTGCGAGCATGGAAGATAATACAATCTCCTCGGACTGCGCAAGAATGTCTCTTAGATATCACTACTGACTGTTTGGATTGAAAGTGCATGAATAAGAACATAGGGGATATGCTGAACTTAAAAAAAAAAAGGAAAAAAACCCTCACACAAAAATGACTGATGAGTAGGAAAAAAAGATTAAAAAAATTATTTGCCCTGAAGGTTCCTGCTGTGCCTTTGATGCTCATCAGTAACATTTCAGAGTGATAATCTCAAAACTACCCCTATGAGGGTTGCAAATGGAGCAGTGAGTGAGTACTATGAATCAGTAGTGATAGCTGCATATCAGTTTCTAAACTTTGAACTCAGGTCCTAAAATCAATCATCGTGGTGCACATGCAAATGAATCATCTTCCCTGCAAAAAAAAATCGGGTTGTCAGTATGAGTAGTTAATATTCTCTGAATATGTCATGATCTTTTAGACCACTTTTCTCTTTCAAATCCCCAGGAAAGTGACACCATGAGCTGCTCTCTGCTTTGTTCATATACATGACATAGTTGGGCCTTTCAGATATTTTTTTTATCAGAGATTGTGCTGGTAAAATATGTGTATTAAGGGTAAAATTTCTGCCCTCAGAATTACCATATCTGGTACAGTAAAGAATTTTTTTTTCTTAGAACATAGATTGTGACCATATGCAGTGCAGCTCTTTTCCTCTTTTAACTGTTCCTACTTTGTTTTCTGTCTTTTAGACAGTTGCCATACTGGAGAGCTCCTGGAAATAATTTTGGCGTCAGAAATTCTTTCTGTGTAAAAAATTTGAAACTTCCTCCAGCTGTGGGATATAAGCCAGCAGACAGGAGATTTGGACTTGTTTGCCAAGTCCTGCACAGTGCATGGCAGAAGGAAGGTCCATAATATCATCAAAGTTTGATGTGGAGGTTTTTCACTTTAAAAACAAGGTAGCAATGAGTGTTTAACACTAGAACAGAAAGAGAAATAAAAGTGCGATCTGGTTATTCAGGGCAGTTATGTATGTAGCTTTTTCACACTGATTTCCATGAAGAGAAAACAGCATCAGACGTGGCACATGGCCCACTTACTCCTCTGTCTGGCATGTGTCTTCCGTTTATTCACTCCACAGCCTGGATCTGGACCACACATAAGGGCTTATCAGATTGATGGTACCACATGAGCATCCTGAGTCCCTATTCCAGACAGAAGGAAGAACTGTTCCCAGAATGGCTCCTCCCAGGACAACCTCAGGGGGACATGGTCTGCCCTGGAGATGGGAAAATATGCCAATGGAGTCATAGGGGGTTAACACTTCTGTTTGCAAGATTGGAAAAAAGCATACTCATTATGAGTGAAATTTGAGCTCTAGGAAAAGTCAAGAAGAGATTGATATTAGTTTCAGTGATGGCAGGATTTAACTCTGTGTCCTTATTGTCAAATTTAAAGTTTTTTTAGGTAAATGCTGTAAAAATATTATAAACATAATTCAAATCAAAATAACTCTGATTTCCCTAGTAAAACTTCCATTAGCAGCCAACCATGAACTGGTAAATTGACACCAGGCTATTATTTTTTTATCTGGAAATCTTAGCTGAGGTTGCTATTAGTTCAGGAGTCTCTTCATGTCCTGTTGCTTTACTCATTCTAGGTTTCCCTAAGACATGTATTTTAAATGGATTTAAAATTAATTTAAAATGCAAGTACAAAACTGGACAAAGACAAGGCCAAGGGTAGTGGTATCCAAGCTCGAAAATGTATGAGGAGAAGAGTATATATGATTAAGAGGTGCAAAAAACACGTGTGTAAAAGGAAATAAAATCTTTAGATATTGGACTGGAGTAGTAATTTATCCTTTGGCAGTTCCATCATGGACTTTTGACTATGGACCTCAAATGGGTCTGGCACCTGGGCTCTGGTAAAGCAAATGAGGAGTGGCTGGCTTGATAGGACAGGCAGCTGGACCTTTTCCTTTCTTTAATGAGACCTGCTCCAGCCATACTGCACCACAGCTCATTCTTGCTACTGCTGTGCCATGTCCCGTGCCATCTACCAAATGCCATGAGAACAAGCAGCAGAAGCAAACACAAACATTTCTTCCTTGCCTCATAACAAATTCACGGTGTTTAGCTAAGGTTAAAATGCTTAGGTATATGCTTGTCGTCTGTTTGTTGCTGTGGCTTTGTTTTACGCTAAATAATATTTTTATCTACCTTGAAGTTCAGAAGTGGATTTAAGGGAGGGGAGGAGACTGATCTAATGTGCCTCATGAGGGACAAATTTCTCATTTCCTCAAGGAAGGAGAAAACGCAGTGAATTTTTTAAAAATGTCTTTCATTACAGAAGCCGGCTACTAAGGAAAGAGCCTGCTGGGCCTCAGGAGCCTGAGTGAATCATAGTATTTAACATTTAGCCCTTACCTAAGCGCTTTGCTAATACATGCTATTCAATGTAGTGCTTTCTGAAGTGAGGTAGAGGCTAACCTAGCCATTCAGCATCCAAAGATACAGTACCAGAAAGTTTTGGTCAAATGCTGCCTAGCATTTGCTACACCTACTTAAAGGCACCTACTGCTCCTTGCTGATGCTTAGGTGTTATGGTCAACAGTGTTTAGTCTATACAATTGAGAAAGCTTTATTCTGCTGCCCCTACACAGGTTGCTTCATTGGAAATGTGCTGGGTGTCCAAGGGATCCACATGGGGCTGGCAAATATGTGTAGGACCTGCGGGAGATCAGTGACTTTCTGGGGGTTAGATGGGTGCCTTGGGGCATTAAAAGCCCATGTGCGAGCAGCTGTATGGATGTTGATGAAATCTGGAAAGGTATTTATCTAACTGTTGCCAAGTATCTGCCATAGGGTCAGGTTAATTATTCCATATAGGTTCCATTGATTTTATTGACTGGACTGCCAGTGAGTGCTCAGATTTCAGTTCAGGTACAGAAGCCTGAATAAAGCTGGAGCTGAATCCCACTCTCACTGAGCATAGTCTGGAATGGTTTATTCAGACCTTTTTTGATCTTAACCCTGCTTTATTGCAATGGAGACAAGGATTCTCTTTCCTACTTAGAAAACAGAGGCAAGATCTCAGTTTTTCAGTTCTCTGTGCTTTTGATCACTGAGGTATTAAGTATCTAAGAATTTGTTTTTACCTTAGAATGTATAGAAGCAGAGCTAGCCTAATTCCAGTTGCCATGTTTGACCTCTTTAATTTGGGAAAATTCAGATCTCTAAATAGCCACAATTTCTTTGAGCATTTGTCCACACATGGGCTTCAGCCTCCATATCCGCATGCCACAGGCTGGATTCCTCTGGCCAGGACGTGCCCAGGCTGTGTATGCAAGCTCAGCACTTCCTGGCCAAGAGAATGCTGACTGCCATGACCAAACCTCTGCTCCCTTCCCTCTTGCTGTCTGAGCTATATCCTGACATCTCCTTGTATGTAATTAACTGTCTCAGCTACAGTGTTATCCAGCTGCAGGATTTTTACCCAATGACTCATTAACCCCCCTGCCAAAAAAACTTTGTTTTTTTCCTTCTTTTTTCGTTTTGCTTTGCTTTGTTTTGTTTCTGTGTAACAGACACCCAAACATGTTAGCCTTTCTTTACAGATTCCCATATTCTGGGCAACTGTACCAGATTCAAATCTTTCTCAAAGAAATTATCAAGACAAAAAAACATTACTTATACACATTTTTATTTTGTGACTAGGCAAGACCACCTTCCCAGATTTCGGTGTTCCTGGTCCATGACTCAGTCTATATTCTTCCAAAGTGTGCTTTCCTCAGCTGTGGATCACACACTTAGTTTAGACAGTCTTACACTCCCTTGCCACAGGCCATTTCTGCACCATTGTTTAAAAATCTCCCTGTTAGACATTGATAATGCAAACAGTTGGGAATCAAATGCATAGCTTTACAGAGAAGCATCAAGATAGGTCATTCGATTGGCAGAGGTGTGCAGCAGTCTCATCTTACTTAGATTTCAGGCTTTGTTTGCCTTGGATGAACTAACTGTTCCTAAATCCCCCAAAGTGACATGTATGCATAAATAAAGCAGTCTAAGGTACTTCACTTTATTCTGGTTCTTTGAGAGGTGCTGATAAACACAGGTGAGCAGGCAGACAGGCAGTGACCTGAAACTTGTGATGAAATCACATCTGAATGAAGGTTCTATGGCCATCATCTTCTTCATAGCATCCTTCACACGGAACAGAATCCACAGATAAAATTTGTCCAAAGGATCTGACTTCAAACTTGTGTAATGCATAGTTACCTAAAGTAGAATATATTTCAGGGCAATATGTGGATAAATATTAAATTTACTATACAAACACTTGGTATAAACACCATTTTCCAAATAACTTTTTTTTTTAATTGAATATTTCACTAGAGAAGATATATATTCACATGTGGGTTTTTGCCAGCTACTTGCAAGATAAACCTACACAATACAAGTAACATTTAAAATCACCAGTGGCTTTAGCCATTGTCAGTGACTTGAAAATATATTGCAATCCAAGACAAATAGGAAGCATAGAGAAAAAGTTATAGTGGAAATGACAGAATTTTTGCAGTGCTGAGAGAACAGAACTTATATCACAAATAGCATTTTTTTAACCTACAAAACCAAACAATTTAAAAAAACACATGATGTGTCCTTGAATGACTCTTTTATAGAAATTGGAAACAGCAAAAGGAACTACACAGCAAAATGTGGTGCAACTCTAATATGGAAAATGCTGTTGTGAATCAGAAGGGGGGTAGTTTCAAACAGACCTCCTTAGTTCTTTCACATGGCTGAAAATCATGAAATTATTTTCGTGACCAATCATGAAATCTTTCTCTGTTGGCTGAAATGAAGTTTTTATTTCTGATCATTTCACACACATCAGGACAGAATATTTTTTGACAGAGTTGGGATTGGAGTGTTTTTAATTGTTTTAAGGGCTGATGTAGATATTTTGAAACAACAGATACATTTACACTTTACAAGATTAAGAATAATCTATTCCTTAAAGTCAGGATTTTTTTCTCCTACAAGACAAAATAGGACATAACAGACCAGGGAACACACAGAAACAGTTTTGCCCTGGATGATTTAATACAGCACATAAATGAGTTTCTGGGCACTGTAACACACTTTCTTTTTACACCGACTTGGCTGAGAAAATATTTTAATTTTTTCTCTCAATTCATCTTTTACTCTGACGTTCAGCTATGCAAAATTGACACTGTCCTACTCAAGATACCTGCTCTTTCCCTCTAACAGCTTCCAAACTTCTAAATTCAGTGATTAAAAAAGCATTTTCTCTTCTCTATTCCAGGCCACACTGTACAATCTCTTCAGTATGATTTTACATAAATTGTGATTCCAGAACCTTTATTGCTAACCCTGGAGCTAGAAAGAGCTCAGATAGACTTTTCAATTTTGTGATGAATTTTTCAAGGTTCTTAACCAGTTAAGACACAATCTTTTAGTCATAATCTGAGTAGATTTTATATGGAACTCCTGAAAGACAATATATACATACACACTAAAGACATGCTGAGACAGAATATTCAAACCATTCTAAAGTTCTACTGACATAAAATTATTAAACTTTCCAAAAGGACACTACTGATCTTTCATCTTTAATATCCAGGCAGAACTTTTGTCAGAACTTAAGTTACAGGAGGTTTTGTGAAATGAATATAAAATGGGCTGAATCATGCAATGCGCTTACTTCTCTTAGTCAAAATGACACTTGTAATGTTGGGAGGCTGCAGAGTAGCTGGTACGATTCATACAATTATCTCTGTGATCTTAGCACGAGTGCAGAGAGATGGATGGAAGATGGCAAAATGTTCCTCTTTGGAATATTGGTAGAGTCTGTACAAACCTGGTCATTCAGATTATAGTTTAATAGAGCTAATGCAGTATACCTAAATATTTCCAAAATTGCTAGTAAATCTCTTTTAAGACCTCCCCAGGCTTGTCTTCTAACCAGTTCTAATGTTCAAGTCCAAGCTATTTTAAAAATGCCTATATATTGTCAGTGGAATCTGATTTTTTTTTATTCCTTAGGAGGCTTCATTTACATGGCTTCCTTGCTACAAAATTGATAATTCTTGATCTTAAGTGCAGAAGTGCAAAAACAGTTCTTACTGAGGAGATAATACTCTGTTGATAGATCTATGGCAAGAAAACAATACACTGTCCACTGTAAAGCCACTCACACAGCTCCTGATGCTTCATCCTTTCTTTAGAACAACAACAAACAAAAGCCAGGTGACTCGACCTTTTTCTTGAGCAGGTCATTCACTTCTTAATCTTCCTAAGGTGAAATCCATCCTGTTGGAATGGGATATATATTCAGTTTACATGCTACTTAGTCCTGCTTAAGTCCCACTTGTGTTTAGGAACATAAGTGACTCAGTTTTTGCACATGCCTTGTGCAGCCCATCAGAAGTAAGCAATGGTTAGAGATCATAGATAGTGATCTCTGTCCTAATACAGGCAAAAATTCACAGAATATGTACTGAGGGATTTTTTCCTCTTTTGAAATTTGTGGCTCCTCCTTATGTCCGACCCAAGTACATCACATTATTTCAGGCTTCAGCAAAACTCCTTCTCCTTCCTCCTCCTTCCTCACTTCCACCAGGCTTACAAATTGTCCCCACTCCATATAAATGCAGTAGGGCAACCACTGCTGGTAAAATTCATTTGGCTAATACCAATCTTGAAAGCTGAAAGCTGGAAACCTACTTTAAAATGAATAGAATTGAAATTTTCTCACAGCTTATCTGATTTGATCACATAACTTAGCAGTGCAGACTGTATAACCAAGATACAATGTATCCCTAGCGAATTTCTACTGGGTTACCCATTTCGCAAATCAAGTACAGTGTGATCCAGTAAAGATATCAATTAGCTTATTTTGATAATTTTTTAAAAAGTTAAAATGACCGAATGTTTTCGGCAGCTTGACCTAAGCATAAACAGAAATTTTTCTGACAAACTTTAAGGAGTGCACAAAAATATATCATAGGGGTAAGATTCAATGGAAAACAAGAGCATAAATACATGCACTAGAGAAAGAAAAGAGTCCGGAAAAAAACTGCATTTGTTGAATACTTACCAGTTGAGCCCTGCTCCAAGAGTGAAGGCCAAATGCTTTTGGAACAATAGGCTAGGGCTAAAACCCATTTTGCAGTTGCTACAGTTTTGCTTGTAGTTGTTTGAGGTCCTTTTTTAAAATCTCCTTATGCACATAAAAGAATCACATGACTCCTTTACTAAATTGCATATTTGTTGTGAAATAGTTTGACATATAGACTCACAGAGAAGCAGAGATATGACTAACACAATTTCTGTTTGTTTGTTTTTCACACGTTTTTTCAGAACTTACCTGGATTGTTTGGATGCTGCCTTGTATAACTGAGTAAGCTTACATTTTTTCCAGGTCATTCATAAGTTTTACTGTAAAAGAGAAAGATAATGTCATTGCAGTAACCAAGACAGGAGAGGAGAAAAAAAAAATGCAAAATCTTGTCTCCATACAGCTTAAACTCTATAGAGGAACTTCTCAGGGGAGAATCATTAGTTTTTTTAGTAAATTTCATGTCAGCTAGAATTTTGAACTGTATTCCAATGATAACTTATTCATTCACTGAAGTTTATTTAAGCTTTTGCGGTTTTTCTGATGGATGGACTTGGAAACTGCCATGACACTTTTCAGCATCATGTTACAGCTAAACCAGAAAGATGATGTGGGCACTATTTTATCACCTCTGCACTTTTCTGTATTTTTACTTTCATTTCCTCTAAGTATCAAACAGTTATATTGGCTTGGTGTGAGGCACACAAACATTTTAGCCAGTAGCAATCAGGAGTAACAATGGGCTGTCATCTGGGCGCTTCAGACTACCCGACTCGAACCCCCAGGTGACCAGGAGTTAGCTCACAGCATGAAACCAAAACAAGATTTGAGTTCAGTCCCAGTGGACCTTCAGAGAAACACCTCTGTTTGGAATGTTAAAGGCAGCAAAAAAAGTGGAAGAAGGGCAGGCAGATTTGCCACTTCAGGGAGGGACACATTACTCCGTTGTTTTCAAGGATGGCAGACAGGATACTCTAGTTTTTGGCTGTCCTGTGGTCTGACATCTCATTGGCAGCAGCAAGTCATGGGGCTTGCTTCTGGAGTGCATCTGCTGGTTTCATTTCATTCAAAAAACATCAGGTTCACGCACTCCAGGATGACTCTGCAGCAAGAACCACAACGTGAATAGTGAGAGTGATCAAGAGATTCCCATCAAAAGCACACACGTCTAGAACACTAAAATCCATCTGAGTTCATTTCCTAGGGTTTTCAATTAGACCTTGGAAAATTCCACAGATATGGTCAGGAGGGAATAAAATTATCTAAAACAACAGTCTCTCTCTCCTTCACTCACAGAAGCTGTACAGGGAAGGCTAACGATAGAATTAGGCATTATTCTACTCTTCCCGTCTCAAGGAGTTGCAAAATAGAAAGAAAAATCTGTGTTACAATTGTACTGAGGATTGGTTCTAGCACTAAATATTTTCTCAGGGATCTTCAGGAATTGACATGGTTGTGAAAATATGCTCTCTACCTAGTTAACTTTTTCCTTCTGTTCCTGAGCAAGCTCACCTGTCTGACTGAAGAGAAAGTTCATTCAGTTCACCATCATCCCTCATGTCTTTTCTTTTTCCTTTCATACCCACCATTGCTCTAGCTTACATTTGATATACTGTCTGAGATACAGTAAATAAAATTCTAGCCAATACATCAGTGGATAAAATCTGGAATAACTAAAAAAAAATAATTTTGAAACAACAGATTTGCAAATCATCGTGTGAGTTATGCACTTCTATCCTTTCCTGAGCCTGTTTTTTTCCACTGCAGGACCTTTTAAGAGAAGACTATCTCTTACCCTCTATTTACAGAATCAGCCCTTACGGTCACTGGAACCTCCAAGGACTACCACATTTTAAACAATAAGCAAAACAATAATGCACAAAAGAGAAGAATGTGTCTATCAGACAGAATTATTTAGTTCTTCTATCTCTATTGCATAAATTTAATCAGATATGACCAAAATTTTTCATTCAAGTTTTCATTGCCAAGAAAGCTTTGGTAGATCATTTTGACCCAGACAAAACAATTACAGAATTGTCTGAACTATAAATATTCCTGTTTCTTTCTTTAACCTTGGCTTGCATTTCATTTTCCTCTGCTTAAGCAATACTATTTCATTCTAAAAGGTTTAAGGGGAGTGAATAAAAAAATCAATAAATAAAACAAATAAAAGATAGATACATAACAGAACCCCTCTATGGTTTATCTAACCTTCTCTAGTCATGAGAAAAGACTTCTGAGGTCTTACAAGGGTTATACCCCTTGGGCAGACTTCCAAAGATTGTGAAGATTGAGACTACAGAGTTAACACGAATTAATAGCTAGTGTTCTGCAATCCCCTCAAAATATGATGTGTTTGTGTGCTTATGAAGCAACTTGGGAGGTTAATGAGTAGAAGTACGTACTCCACATAATCATTTAAATTAATTATATTTGCAAAAAAACATTAACACATTGTCTGCATCTTTGTTTTTGGGCATCTAATAAAATATGTTAAATGTTTCCTGATTACTATTATCCACTTATGTCTAAATAATATCAAACACTAGGTATTCCATGACACTTTTTTCTAACAGATTTTTCTGTTACCCAATTCCCTACATCCCCAATCCCACCTGCAGAGTTCTTTGGTTACAGGTCCATAACCTGAGGCCAGGTGATTTATCTGCCAGTGCTCATATTAAGCACTTCTCTTGCCATATCAAATGTTGAGACACCTTGTGAAACCATGAGTGTCACTGATAGGTAGGAACTATCTCACAGCAATTAAGCATGACAGAACTGTCCTAGGCCACAAGTTCATAGGATCATATATTCAGTACTTACTAACAATGTAAATATATACAGCTACAAAATTAGTCATATTTTACAGTGGGAAGAGGCTATTACAAAGACTTTTTGCACTCTTAAAAACACAGTTAGACCACTGATGTGCAGCTGCACCTGGTTGCTGTGGAGTCCTTGGTTCATGCTCAACCCTTTCAGAAACTGTGTGGGGTACAGAGTGGTTCCGCTGTCCATTTAAACAGTGCTGCTGGGCTGAAGTTTCATTTCGGAGTGTGCACCAGTAAGAGCAGAGATGAGTGCCATGAAAATGAGGAAACAATTTTATGGTTTTTTAAACAAAACACTAGTGTTTCTCCATTACAGAACTTCTTGAAAGAGAAAGATGAAATCTCCTCTACCAGCACAGCCTGAATCAATATCATAACTTCTCTGAAAAAGTTGAAGGTCATTTCCAGTGGGATGCCAGCAAAGATGAAGCTCCATTTCAATACAGCATCCTAGCTAATTCCCTAGTGAAGAAGCAGCAGAAGTTCATGCAATGGAATGACTGCTGTCCTGCTGGAAGGTAAAACTTGGTATTGAAAAAGCAAAGGGAATGGAGGGAGGAGGTGGGGAAATAGCTCTAGGGGACACATTCTGGCTCTAATTCCTATGGGGGATTAAGCATTTTATGTTCTGGTTTCGGACAAAGACAGCATGAATGCAATTGTAACTGATCTGTATGGTTTAAAGAAACCTTTCACACAGTCTACAGCTCTGAACCACCTGATCTGGCAGGCAGGACTACTTTTTTGCTTCACTAAAAGACCACCAAACCTGGTACGAACCACAAATTATCTCAAATTTTACAAAAGATGCAGCCCTGCCAAGACTTTCAGACCAGAGAAATTCAGAATAACATTTGTGTGCATCTGAATATCAATTTCTCGGGACTCTGTGTGGCCTACCTCCTTCTTTCCCTTCCTCTGTCTCCCTCCCTCTCTCCTAGTGGTTTAGCTGACCGCAGGCAGGGCTGTTGCCCACAGCAAAAGCTGCTGCGAGGGAAGAACTGGAAAATGCCCTGGCCAGGGCTGTATAACCTTTATTTGGAGGCTGCCTCAGATGAGGCTCCTACTCTCAGTCTCACCACGTTTTCCAGCAGTCATGTCTGACCCTGGCTCCCCCCACCAGGCCCATATCCTGACCCCCACCTGCGAGCCCATGTCCTGGCCCATTCTCAACCCATCACCGTCTCTAGGGAGCTGACTTGATGCCTGGTGTTCCCAGCTGCCCTGCTCCTTGCTGGGGGATAGGATGGACCCTCGCTCCTTATTCATGCCCCAATGGATCCCCATGGTCAGGCCCACATCCCTCAGAGACCGCAGAATCACAGAATACGCCAAGTTGGAAGGGACCCACAAGGATCATCAAGGGCAATTCCTAGCCCTGCACCCATCCCCAAATCTGTGAGCCCTGGCCCTGAGCACAGGACCCAGCCTTCAGCTCCTGACAAAAATTTGGACCACAAGCATTAGGACTGCAAGATAACCATGAATTTTTTAAGATGGGATTTAGCTTTTGAAGAGTCTCACTTTTATGAAGAAATCTAGCCTAACAAATTTTGAGGAGAGTAGCATTAAAAAAACATGTCCCTTTTATCAAGTTGCACAATACCTGAGCTATCAGTAAAAATGAAAATAATATCCTGTACACACTGTCATTGGCTACGGGATTTCAAATACTAAAAGTAATCCCACTATTATAGCCCTGGCCTCAGTAAACATTTGTTGTACACCAGAAAGAACCCAGAACAACTAATATCAATATGCATTCAGAAAGAACAACAACCTTACAGCATTCTTATGGGCAAAACTGCCTCATTATTTACTTTACAAGCTTCAGGACTAGGATTTCTGAAGCTCTTTTTCAGTCCACTTTTAAAGTGAGAACGCACCCCATCTTTCCTGCAGGACTTCCCTATTTTTCAAGGCCTCATCACCTTACGCTTGTACATAATGGAGCTGTTTAAATGTGGCAATAGGAGGTCTAATGAAATATTAGCACTCCATTTCTTCAAGGACTCCTTTGGATTCTTGTGTCATTTATCCTTCTCTGAATCATAGTGTTTACTTTGGACTCTTTTTCTGGAATCGGTCTTCAGTGTGCCTGATTGATTTGATGAAGCACTGAGCTGCCAGTGACCTTTGACCCCACTCAAGAACAGAAATGTTTCTCTGAGGCTGGCAGCCTGTGCTCACTCTTGGCACTGCTCCAGGTCTTCTCTGAGGAGCAGCTCTTTGATGACACGTAGTCTGCTTGGAGGAGGCCTATTGACATCACTGGAATTGGCTTCCCTTGCACACTGGGGGTAGGAGATACAATTCAAGGAGATTTGAAAGGCACAGGAGGATGGGGGAAGGGATGGTCTTCTGCGAGTCACTGATCAAGTGGCTTATTTCTTCTCCAGAGTCAGAAACAGTTCTCTTCAAAGTGGTGCAAGGGATTTGAGGCCATTGGCCTGCGTGCAGCTGGGACTCCAGCTGAGTTGCTGTTGTCTGCTTAGTAACAACAATTTTTCTCAGTTAGAAACTTCAGAAAACAGCATGTGTTTGGAGAGGCAGGACAATGCTGTTGCTGTTGCAAAGTACGGGGTATCCTCATCTCCCTACTCTGACTGCAGTGGAAGCTGAGAGCTCTCAGCACTTTGTTGGCAGTGATCATCACCTCGTGATTAGATCCATGGACAATTAAGGCTTTCAGATATTCCCACACAGAAGTGATGAAGAGTTGCAAACATGAGGTTCTGATTCTCACTACTGTTATGAAGTGTGGCTATTGAAACATTTATTTCCACTTTCAGTATTTGTCCATATGTGTTCTCCACTATGGGTATGAGGACACAATGTGGGGTTGCAATTTGAAATCTTTGGCAAGCAGGATCTGCTGGGGACATTCCTATTTCTCACATGTCCACCTCCTGTGATGCCAAAAGTGTCAAGGGCAGTTCAGGTATAATAGCAGTTTCTTCTCAGCATCCATGTTCTCCCCGGATAATCACTGATATTATAGTCAGTAGGTGCAATAATCTTAGCTTAACAGTGCTAATTATGTAGCTGTTCCCTGAAAGTTCTTTAATCAGATTTAGTTTGTAGTCAGAAATCAAATGAGATTCCTCCTTTGGGATAAGCTGTTCTACGTTGGGATTGCTGGATTGAAACAATGCCCATCTTTTAAGACAGAATCACTTCTTGCTTGAAGAATGCAGTATTTTACCAAGAAGGGCCTCAGAAACTGCAACAAGTATTTAAAGATGCTTTTTTCCTTTCTTTTTTTCTTTCTTTTTTAATTTTCCCACACCCTTCCCTATTCAGTCCAACTAACCCTATCTGAAATCTCAGAGTTTAGAGTAACAGTTCCTCCACAGTTCTGTGTTCCCAGGATTCATACTCACTCCCCCTGGTCCAGGAGGCTCTGCTCACCCTTATCATTTTTATCCTGAAGGAATTATCACTCTTGAAGGGTGTGGTTTTAGGACAATGGTAACTGAATATGCAATCTAGATGAAAGAGGTCTCTTCAATCAACTTTTGCTAAAGAAATCTAATTGTTTTATTCAATCTTGTCCCAAAGGGCCTCTGCGCACAGAAGTATGGACTTCAGGAAATGCAAGAGACCTAGTCAACATCTGTAGCCATGTCCTTACCTAATTATCCATGTGGAGACTAGAATAACTGCTAGCATTGCTTACACAGATCATGGCTTTGTTAAGTTCATTAACACTATATGCTTTTGTTTCTTTAACCTATGTCCGTGCTGGTCCAGAATGAAATGCACAGCATTAAGTTCACAGTGGCAAAGGACATCCAGATTTTGAAAGAACAAGCTACTCCTGCTCTCAAATGGGTTGACCATTCCTCTAGTACACATGTAACAGCGGACAGACAGCCTGATACAGACAAGTGGAAAAGCAACCAACTGTCTAAACAGAAAGTAGGTTGCACAAAATTTGGGCAGAATTGTAGAGAAAAGCACCTTACATGCGAGATGATCACAAACTAAATTTTTGAAAAAAATAAAAACTTCATACTGGATATTTATAAACTGGAGCGTGGTTTTGCAAGACACATGATGCAATCCTTCTGCTCGGCTTGTAATCAGATTTGAGTCCCATGTGTGTTAGAAATACAGAACACCTGAAAACAGTGAAAAACAAGAAAAGTATTTTGAACCCTATAATGTGTAACTTATGACAAGAGATTGATACTGGCTTGCTTGGGAGGAAGGGATTTAGAAAAAAAATAGGTTAGCTTTCATAAACCATATTTCTGACTTACATTTTACTTATAGTAGGAAAAATCACAGACAATGTATTAGAAGCCAAAAATCAAGGACGTTATTTCACTGCCAACTATAATTACAGTAAAAGATCAGTCAGGGGAATATTAACAGAGGTATATAAAATGAGAAATTAGGAAATATGTTCAGCTCCTTTGTACTTATTTCCTTTTGTAGAATGAAATGAATGAAGAGTCATTGTGTGCTTCAACAATTCATGTACCACTGAGAAGTGGAAAAATTCAGCTAGGACATTCAGGTAAAATAAGTGCTAATCTGGGATAAAAAAGTTTCTTATCCAACTAAATTATCTAAGTTTAAATGCATGTAAATACTGGAATAGACACAGAGTCGAACAGGATTAGTTTCCTTAGTTCTGGATTAAAATGCTTTGTCAAGGCATGAACCAAAGTTGAATTGATCAAAATATTTGAAGGTTCTGAGGATGCAAAAATCAGTCAACAATTACGCAATTCCATATATTTATGGTTGTTTGATTCATTGGTTGGAATGTGGTGTACGTTTTCTTCTGTATGTCAAGAAGGAAGATAAAAATACCATGATCTTCTAAGAGGCTATGAAGAGCAAAAGTGGCATGAAAGACGTTATAAAGTCTGCCAGGGAACTACCATACTGTTTTACTATTTCAAACTGTTTTTTGTTGAAATATAAGTAGCAGGGCATTGAATGGCATGATTTTTTTTCCCTAAGTCTTTCCTAGATGCATACCTGTTACTTTTACCCATTTTACCATAGACAACAATGTCTGTGTCCAACAACATGGAGGAAGACAATTAGTCTAAAAGATCTTACCTGCTAGAGGACAAACTAAACTCATTTCTCTTGCCTTTTCAAATCCTGACTAAGACTTCACATTAGATGCTAATGAGAAAAAACAAAAACTGGCATTTTTGAAAACTGTGTTTTGTCCTGAGTTCCTCAATGACCTTCTGTGGAAATCTGAAGAAACCCCCTTACCAGTCTATTACATCATTCTCCATCTGTCCTTCCCTCCACTTATGGCTTCCATACAGGCTTGCACCTGTGTACCACACAGGCCACTTAACAGGTTTTCCAGGACAACAAAATGCATCTTAAACTGTGCTTGTGCAGTACCTAGCAAGTTATCCATGAAGCTTGATTAGAGCTTTCAGCACTGATACAGAACAAATAACGACAACTTGGTTTTGTTTGTTTCAAATTCATGTAAATGGGCCACTCATGAGGGGTCTCCAGGGACACAAGCAAGTCCATGGGCACTGGAACTAGTGACTCACTTCTAGTCCATTTATGTTTTGTAACTAAATTTTGCTCCATGAGATTTATACTTCTAATATATGAAAGAGATTAGAGATCTGCTAATTATAAGAAAAGATTTCAGTGTTTTTGTGACTTACTAGTAAAAAGAGAATCCACATGGAAACCTTAATCAATCGTATTGGCACAAATCTTATGTACTTAATAAACTTTGAAATGTCTGTCAAATTCTGCTCTGTCAAGTCAATTAAAACTGGCCAATGAACGTAAAACTTCTGTTAGTCATTTACTAGCAGATGATAGACAGATGGTTGTACCAGCTTCATTTCTTTGAGAAACCAAGATTAGTAAAAACCCTACTTTGAGTACTAGTTAATTTTTCACTGTCAGTACCTTATCTTCCTTCAGGATCTATGTAATTTGATAGTCTGCATGTGATACTAAATAATGGCCAGTCTTCGAAAGCGAAGATTTGGGAAAGGTCATTAGCCCTTCGAGCCTGCGCAGTGGATTTTTTAGG
>NW_016690241.1:853168-980277 GCF_001604755.1 Lepidothrix coronata
CACATCTGGAATGTTACGTCTCCCTCTGACAGATTTCTGCTGGCTTTTCAATAGCCAGAGTAAAGTGATATTGGCATAGATACTGTAAAAAAGTGGAGGCCCCTTTGCAGCACAAATCATCACAATATGTCTCCATCTGCCACTGAGCCTTTAAGTATAGTACTGATATTTTTGTCCAAGACTATTTTGAGTTAGCAGCTATGCTTTGTTAACAGGAATTGTGACAGAACTTCATTTTTCATTGTGATTTGCATTCAAAACCCTGTGCACACGAGCATTTACTTTGTCTATATACAGGTTTGTCTATATGAAAGTGTACTTACAAATTGATACAGGCACAGGTGCATTTTGACTGACCCAGGGTGAGCAAAATTAATATCCTTGAGCCATTAACTAGCAGAAAGCCTCTATTAACAAACTTTATTAATAGAGTGTCCAAAAGTTTTGTGTCTCACAGTTGAACCACACAAATTCAGATGCACTCCCCTCTCCTCCTCATCACACAATATCTCTGTCTCATCACAAGGGTCAGATTTTTCCCTTCCTCTCCTGGCAGTATCTCTGGCATACATGAGCCTCCGTAACACTTTCTGAATAAGAAAAGAGCTCTCTTTGACAGTTGAATGGTTCTCTTTATAGTATACAAAATGTGTTTCATTTAGTATGAAAGGAAGGAGGATTAATTTTTGCAATGTGCCCCCTGAAGTGAAGTATCATCGATGGAAGAGAATGAAAACAAACTTTAGATGAATCAGGTGACAGATACATTTGGCATTCAAAGTTATGTACAAGACAAGTTTTTAAAAACAATCCCTTTGGCTTAATACACTTCAGGAAATTAATATTTAACCTGAAGAAAATTTAGAAATCCCTAAGAGCCCCCATCAGGAACTGCTATTTGATGCTGTCAGACCTGGCAAATAGCTGTACAGATTCCTCCCATCAGCCTTTTTGTCTTCGTTTTTCTCTGGTTTCATTCTCAGTACCTGTTGGACTGTGATGGTGGGAGACTGACTCCCACAACCTTGGCATTGCTATGCTCTTCTGAGTGCTGTGGCAGGTAAAATGGGGAGGATATTCTACTTTTCCTGTAGGTTATCCCTGGTTATATCAGGAAATTAAAATGCTCTGAGAGCGTTTCCTTTTGAATTAATAACTGTTTCCACAATTTCAGTTTTATTTGACATTTCAAATGCAAAACACTTTCAACATAAGAAGTGTCAGGCTTTTTGCTAAAAGATTATTTATGTACTTCTAAATTATGAAGCAGTGTATGAAAAACTAGTAATCCTAATAAGGCAAATTGACAACATTAGCTTATCCAACATGGACATATCTATGCAGTGTTTAATGAGCAGTAGAAAAGGTAAAGATGTCTCAGATACTTCCATTTCTTACTTATTATTCACAGTGAAATATTTACAGTTCCTTGCAAAAATTAATCCTTCTTCTTGAGAAATACAAGTTCAGGATCTTGAATTGTTTTGACATCACAGCCCAAAGGTTTTCTAAGCCACTTTTCAGTGTTAAAACTTTTCAACAATGTGAAAACACAGCATTCATTTATTTTGAAAATATAGAAATTACTGCAGTAGTTTTGAAGTAATCTTTTATTTCTGAAAGTACTGCAAAATCTATAGCGGCTCTCCTCTGTTTTGGGATGTGAGCATGACCTAAGAAGTTGATGTGAAGTAACAGCTGATATGAAATAGGTTGTGATTTACCAAAAGCAGTGTTAAATTGCAATATTTCATGCTCTCTTGGGAGAAACAACACAGGGAGGAAAGTATGTATGTAATTATGGAGCTAAACAATGCACACTTTTTGAGAAATAGTAGCCATCGCATTATGAACTCGTTCTGCACAGGAATGAAAATGCACAACTATCCTTCCAGTGTTACAACACTACAATGTTTTGCACTGGAGTTTTTTTAAGAACGCTTTCTAATCATTATTTCATGCTCTAGGACATACAGGAGCATTATTAAACCCCAGTTCATAGAAGAAAAAAGCCACACTGGCTTTTTCCAGAATATTCCAAAAATAAGTAAGTAAGACTGTTTAATTTTAGTATATATACATCATTAAGAAAAAAAATTAATCTTAAGTGCAGTATTCGGGTGTTAAATCTGGAACTACATTGTCCACAGATGCATTGGCATAAGGATAGGGGAAAATATTTTTAGTATAGGCAACACAGCAGCCATGGAGCCAATCTCCAAACCCCTGTGCTCAGGGGCTTAGCATATATTCCCCCTCTTCTCTGTAGGTGACTGCACACAAGGTAGCTGCAGGCAGGATTTCTTACTATGGCTATTTCTTTGGCTGTCACAATACATTGAGTGGATTCATGTCACAGGTGTGAGGTTCTGTTTCAATAACTGCCTCTCTCACCAGAAGGCAGTCGGCGCCTTCTGGAAGAGAACTGGAAGAAAACAGTTCTTCCTCTCTGCAGAAAAGTGAAATGGTTCTGAATAGAACCTTCCTTCCCAGAACTTAACCAGACTTCAGGTCTTCCATGTAATTAGAATGATTGCTAATAACAAAAATCATCTTCTCATTTTTATTCACAAAAAGTTACCATAGATGGAAACAGAAAAAAACCCTAATAACTGAAAACATTTTACATGAAAGACCCTTCAATCACTACAAAAAAGTGGATATTATCCACATGTATTCAAATGTAATATATTAAATATTTTCCCCCTTTGAAAATATTCCATAAATATTATTTGTCTTATTAAACTCAGATAATATATTAAATATCAGGATCATTTGTTAAAGTAGGCATTAGTTCTGAAACATTTTTCTGTACTCAAAAGAAGATATGTTTGAAATTCTGTGCCTTCCAGTGCGTAGGTCTCATTCAAGTTAGCAGAAGAGCATTCTCTTGATCTACCTCTCCAGCACAATACCCCATGGTTGGATGAATAATTAGAACTTTCAGAGGTAAACAAGGGAATACAGAAGCATTCAAATAAGACTGCCTGTCTTAATTATTCTTAAAGGGATATTAAATCATTTTTAGAGGAAATTCCAAACAGGAAATAACAAGAGCTGATTTTTTTTCATATTGCTGCCATAATGACTTGTGCCTGTTTCAAAATGGATGGTCTTGTGATAAAGACATTGACCAAGTGTTCAGAAGCCCTCTGCTTCATTTCTCTTCAGCCACAGCTTCCCTTTCCCTCATGTTTAAGAGTGGGAGCATATTATCTTCTCACACCACAGGGATGGCTGATGCGAGACATGAAGAACAATAGGTTTCTTGATTGTCCAGTGATGACAATACATTTTCTATGCAAGGTTGGGCAATCTTCCTATCTATAATCATGAATGGCTTAATTTCTTTCCATTTAATGAATAATACTGATTTTAGGTCTATTTCAAGCTCAGATACCAGTCTTTGGTGGAGGCATCAAGTAAGTTGATCCAATAAAGTAATTTATCACTGTTGACCATTTTAATATTGTTGATTAAACCAAGAAAATTATAAAATCTTCAACCAAAAGCAAGAAATTAGATCCTATATATTGATTTGGAACTATATAAATACCAACCATTTCAGTCCCCTCCATGTACAACTGAGCGTGCTTCCTTCTCAAATAAGTGGGAGCTTTATATTGACATATTAATGAAAAATCTGGAAGAGAAGTGACTCTTTATTTCTGTCTTTCTTTTAATGAGTTAAAAAGAAGACTTTCAAAGAAGAAAAAGAACAAAAAAAGAATGTGGTTTCTTGCCATTTTACTGCTTGCGTATGCTCCATTTAACTGAAAATTGTGCAAATCTTAACAATGTTCTGGTTTTCTTCCTGTTCCTTTACAAACATTGGAACTTTTCTCTTTAAATGGAGAACTGCTGTTCTCTAGAACAGTAATTGCCAATATCTTTGGAACTTAATCTCACTTGAGAAAGCAAGCGATCTTCCAAGTGTCACTGGTTTCAGCTTGAGACACTGTTGCCATTTCTTCAGGCTGAGCTACTGCATGTAGTAAAAACCCACTGGATTACATCCACAGCCAGTTGGGTGGTCCTTCACTTCTGACTGCAAAATTCTAGACACTACAGCCGAATCTTCATAAATCAGGACAGACTAATTTGCTTGGGCTTCATGTTCCAACTCTTAAGTACTCCAGTTTCGCCACCAAGGAATGTCTTAACAACGTCTTTCTACTGAGGTTGTTGCTACTTACAAGAAGGCAGCAGAGCAACTCCAGGAAGAAAACTAGATTGAATGATCAATCAGAAGAGTATCTGAGAGAAATCTGCCTTGCACGAAATTGAAAACATTAAGTTTCATTTCCTTCACATGTATAAAAAAGCATTGGTCAAAAAATATCCATTGCAGCTGCTGACAGTGCCTGCAGCTTGCCATCCTCTCCCTTCTTTTTTGTGTCATCATTATTTAAAGAGAGAAAATCAGCTTACAAAGGGAGTGTCAAAACTATATCTGCTAGAAGTTACCAAAAGACTAGGTAATCTCAATGACTAAAAACAATCTGTAAATTACAAGATACCTTAATACAGCTGTTCCTAAGATTTGAAGTGTGATTTGCAATGCAGCCCTCCAGCTTCCATAGACTGGTGCATTTAGCAGTGCTGAAAAGAGTCCAGGAATGTAATCAGGTGTCTGAAAAGAAATTCACAGAATCAAAGAATATGCCGAGTTGGAAGGGACCCACAAGGATTGAGTCCAACCCTTAGCCCTGCACAGAACCATCCCTAAGAGTCACATCATGTGACTGACAGAATCATCCAAACACTTCTGGAACTCTGTTAGACTTGACAGAGTCACAGTGCTGTCACCACTTCCCTGGGGAGCCTGTTTCAGCCCTCAACCACCCTCTGAGTGAAGAACCTCTTTCTAATATCCAACCTAAATATCCCCTGACATAACTGTGGGTTGTGTCCCTTGCATTCTTTCACTGGTCACCACAGAGAAGAGATCAGTGCCTGCCTCTCCTCTTCCCCTCACAAGGAAGTTGTAGACTGTGATGATTCACTTGCTTCTAAAGGAGCAACACCAAACATACTCACATTTAGCTCTAAAAATATCAGAACAGAATTTCAACAACATAGCAGCTGATCCTTTTATCAAGGAGAGTAAATTCTTCTACCTTTAATGTGCTGCATGAACCCATTATAGACATATGCACACGAGCAGTAAAAGAAAAGTAGAATATTATTTTTCTAACATACAGTTTTATAATGAAATATATACTATTCATTCCTTTCCAAAGTCTGTGAGAAATAAAACCTGTCAATGAAATGAAACAGTAACAGATCTGAAATCAGTAAAAGGAAATTTGTGCCGTGTGTAGTATATAATCAATCTCCAGAGTTCTCAATAGCTGGAGAAGTGGGATTAAATATCTGAGATATTTATATGAATAAAAATATTTGCAGTTATATGAGTGTAAAAAAGGTCACGCAGGCACAAAGGCAGAACCCACCCATTAACTGCTGGGGCTAAGAATGATGTTTCCCTTCTAGGAGTGCTAATGTATCATTTTTAATGATAAATATTTGACACCTTCCTCTTGTGAATTTGGTACTGGCAGATTTCAAGAAGAAGGATAATGGATTAGAAGAACCTTTGTTTTCATCAGCTCCAGGTTTCTTTTTTCTTCGAAGTCTCCCTTCCTGATCTACAGGGGTGGTCTTCTCCACAATGGAAACAGTGTGGTGCCAAGTTATTACATAGTTATATATTTTCTTCAAATGGCTTTAGAGAGCAGATGTTCTCATACAAACATTATAGCTCTTCCTCTATGGAAGTCCACAGGACAAGCCGAACCCTGAATCTCATCCAGCTATCACTCAACTCCATAGTAAAACTCCCAGTGAGCTAACCAAGATGAAGGTTTGGCCCACTGACTGTGACAGTCTGTTCAGCTCCTGCCCCCATTGTGTAGCTAGCAAGCAGTAGACACAGATATCAGATATAATACTTGGGTAGAATTTTTTCCTTCCTTTCTGGAAGAAATTATGGCAGATGCATTACTCTTATAATGGACAAATCCTTAAATGCTGTGAGTTCAGCTTAACTTTTCAGAAGTCAGTGATTTATTCAAAGTTTATCCAAAACACCCATATTTTGAAAATTGTCAAGAAGTCTCATCAGAACTTAACTTCCAGGGGATTTCAGGATTTCAGTATTTCCTGGTTTTATGGCTGGCCCAGAAACAGTAAGATATGTAAAACATATCAAAAGCATTTTAAAGGGGAAGAAATTTACCACTGACCTTTAGTAGATGGGAGCCTGATGCCCAGGGAAATGGAAAAAATGAAAAAAGTTTTGCCTAGTGTCACTCATGACTGAGTGGCAGAATCCACACCTGCTCTACTCAGTTTCCCCTTGTGAGAAAAAACAGCCTCTCCTCAGAGATTTCAGACCTTCTTCTTCCATATCCGTATCTCTCTGGTAACCAGAAGTGCAGACGTCGCAAAATGTTTAAATACGTATTTTTCCCAGATTATGCAAATACTCCTAAGTATCTTCAAAAGACTTAAAAAAAGTAGTTAGAAGAACCGACATAGGTCAGAGGATGCCACTGCTATAGTGAACCTGCTCATTCACAGCATATTTTTTTTGGTCCATCCCTCCCGGTTTTTCTGAGAGACCCTGTACTAGTACTGAAGTGCTGCTGTTATATTTCCACACATCTCCAGTCATTTTATGTCCCTGTGTTTAGTTTTGTGGGGTTTTGTTTGGTTGATATCAAGAGATATTTTCCCTTAGAATCATAATTAAGTGTCCATGCTCATAACTGTCTTGCAGATTCATACCAGAGTTTTAAAAAAGCTGTTGAGAAAGTGGATAACAAGTTCTTGATCACTCTGTGAATAACGTCAATCACTGATGATCTTGCACCTCTTTACACAAATGAACATTTGTTTTGGTTTAAAGGATTCATAAAAAATTGTACTGAAGACTACATGGCTTTCTTGTATAATGTTCCAAGTACTCATACAGGAACAAAAAGCCAAGGAAACCAAATAGCTGGGATATTTGTAAGGCCAAGAAAAGTTAGAACTTGTGTCCATACCTCAAAATTTGCATTTTGACATGCTGGGCATCCTTAATTTTCCTAATTGCATTCAAATTCCCCTCCCTGCAAGCAGTTTATACATGTAGGAAAGATCTCTCGTGCTAAGATTTTTTTCTTATATTTTATTCTGTTTGGTTTATAATGACTCACTCATTCCTGAAAATCTCCAGCAGGAAGGCAATCCCCACTCACACCAATGAATCCCAATGACTCAGATGGGACCCTCAGAAGCAGCAATTACAGAAGGAGATATATTTGTTCAAACACATCGGCCAAGACAAATACAGAGAAGCAGGATCAATATTTCTCAGTAACAATGCTATAAATAAAATTTGTGATAGTTTGCCACATAAAGACTTCATGGGGAATGATGTCTTGTCAGAGATACTGAGAAACCTGCTGCTTACAACTTAGAAGACACTGGTGATTTGTAACAAAGCAACAGATTTACTGGTTTGCTTGAAATGAACTGGCTTACAGCAAGGCAAGAGGCTTAAGTGAGGGCTTTGGAGAATAGTATATTTTCTTTAAAGAAACATTTTAACTATAAAAAAGGTAAAGAGATTTTGGTTTATAAAACCTTTTTACAGTTTATTTCCTATTAATAATTTCTTAATATATATATATATATAAAAAATGAGGATCTGACTAAATGAATCAGGACGTTAATTGATAAAGTTCCGTCCATGTAAACAAATAAATAATTATTTACAATCTTTGGCAAAACAAAAGGAAATTTCATCACTCTCACTCTCTGACACACTCGCAAGGAAAAAAAAGAAATAAAAAAAATCATAAATAATTTACATAGAATAGGAAAATTATGATACAGTCCAAATATTAACATCTTCATCCCCACACTGATGTCTTTCTCTGACAAAACAAAAAACCCTACACAGCTATTACTCATTACATTTAATGAAGTCACCCTACCTTCTGCTTGGAACTTGGGGATGCCACTTGAAACATGAAAAGAAACTGAAATATTTAAAAACCTCATGAAGAAGATTTGGGGGAAAAAAGCCCAACTCAACCAAAACCAAATATAAAATTAAAAAAAAATTGATAATATGAATACTACAAAATGTGCAATAAAGCCAGCAACTGTTGATTCCTTTCTAATGAATGCAGCAACAAAATCTATTTCAAGGGAGTAAAAGTTGATTCAACATTTAGCTCACTGTGCCGTAGAAGGTGGCAGAGGTACTGTATTCTTCCATTACTTAACTCATCTATGAATAAAATTACACCAGCGTGCGTTTTTTTTTGTGAAAAAAGCTCGTACAACTTAAACAAAACAAAACAAAAATGTTAAACATGTCTATACTATTGTATATCTGAGTAAATGTTGTATCTGTTTAGAATAAACACTGGTATCCCTTCAGCATTATTTAGGAAGTTCTATATACAGCAGACATAGGTAACAATACAAAAATATTAAAATCAGGGTAACTGGATATATATTAAGGTTCCATTTGTAAATTCCTTATTATTCATTTAACTTTAAAGTATACATGACTATAAACCATGAAACTATACTTAAGTGTAGGCCATGCTTTGACAATATCTACATATTGTGATATGCTTTCAAAAATAACTTTAAAATATCATTATTTGTGAATGTATTACTGATGCATTATATGACATGCTTTAAAATAAATTATCAGAGAAGGTAGCTCCATGTGATAATCATAATAAATACTAACAAAATATTTATAAATGGAACCTTAAATTCATGTTACCAAGTTAAGTAATAGTGGCGTTGCCACCTTTTCAAAAACCCACATCAGGATTCAGGATGTCAAAGTGCTTTTTGCAGCAGAGGTGGAAAAGTGGTTCTGGTTCATTTTGCTCCACGTAGTCATGGTATGTTCTTTATTACAAGGCAATGCAGAATATAATGAAAACAGAGCAACTGAAAGTAATTTTTTGAAAGTCAAACAATAGTGATAGCTTTGGATGTTTAAATGAATCACTCTTCCCTTTCACATGAGAGTTTCTAGTTCAATTCCATTTGGCCTGAATTAAGCCTCTACTAGAGAATGCTCTGAGTTACAAATTTGACAATTCTACCACCTGTAATTTTAACGGATGTTATTAAGAGCATCCTCATCAGTTAAACCCCTTTTTAAATCAAGAAATGTTTAAAATTGATCTTTACTGTAATATCCAAAGCAATTTTCACTGTTGGTGTGGCCCGCCATTACTTCGCTAAAATTACACCCAGAGGCTTTGTGTTACTGAAGTCCAGTCCAGAGTAGAGCAAGGAAGTGTCAACCATACACCCAAAAAATTCAAACACATTTTTCCTCACTTAAACACAATGACTGATAATTATCACCCCCCCTCTTTTTCTCCATATATATAAATACATTAAGTAATTACATTTTTATATGTAAACGTCATTCTTTAAAAAAGACACATAAACAAACAAACAGGTTTTGCTAAGTTTTCACTCTACAAAAGTGTTCTAATGTATCAATCTGCTTTTGCTTCAGTGGTGGGTTGGACGTTCACGTTTAGGTTTCATTAGTCCTGGCTGTGAGAAGGCACTTGGGTGGAGGGATGGCTGAAGCACTCCTGGCAGCAGGGAGGTACCTGGTGAGTGGAGCATGAGGACAGAGGGCAGAAAGTACACAAGTAGAAACTGGGAGTACAAGGATGTACTGAGGTGTCTAGGTTGCATAGCATCTACAGTACTTTGCTGGTAATGCAGCAACCATTGCTCAAGCATCTGAAAGAAATGGGAAAAAAAATATTAATTGTGGTTGGGCTTTTTTTTTGGTTAGGAAGTCATTCACACAAGAACAGAGCTCCACCATGGTACGCTATAGAGATGCAGCGCAATACTTTCTGTTCTGAATTTTCCTAAAAATGGGAGGACGTTTATATAGAAATACATATGTGCCTATATATATAGAAAGAGAGACACACACACGTGTGTGTGCATCTAAATGTATATAAAAATAATATATAAGAAAACCTGGGAAAGCATTTTCTGAATTCCAAAACATTTCAGACAAGGCACTAGAGACAGACGTGCTCATTAAAGATATCTGTTCTCTCCTTTATGCCTCTTGAAAAAGGGGTAATCCAGAAGTAGCGCTCTGCCTGCAGAACACACTGAAATAGAATACAGAGGACAGTGCATATGCAGAGAGAATTCTAAGTACCGTTCTCTCTCAGAGATTTTTACCTCATTTTTTCCATGTGGATAGTATTAAACATCTGGGTTTTACTATTCAAATTGAGTTTACTATAAGGGCAAGGGGTATTCATGCCATTTCAACAAATCAAGGTTTACGCCATGCTATGATATTACAGACTGCTTTCAGTAACTGGAGGATACTTTTCATTTCCACATTTTGTGTTTGCTCATCAAGTTATTAAAGGCTTCAGCATTTTCCAGACATTTTCTGTAACTAACCTCTGCATTCATACTTGAGGTCAGAGAAATAGACCATCTCTTGAGAGAAGACAAAAAGACCTAATCGTCCACCAGCAAAGGTTGTGTCATAGATCGGTCCAGAATCCACCATGACTTGTTTCCCTTCATACACTAAAACTCTGTAAAGAACATATTTTTTAAATTAGACAAGGAGGATAATGCGGTGTCTAGTGTAAGAGCTGGTAGCAGTCCCTAAGAACTGAAACAGAATTAATTTTAACAAAGCACCAGAAAACCCAACTTAATTGTAGAAATCACTTCTTATCTCTCTCACACACCCACCTGGCTGGCAGCCATAACACATTTATCAGAAAGAGTGGGCTGTTCCAGAAGTAATTTTATGCACACCATCTGCAAAATATTTCCCAGTTCTTTATTTAGAACATTCATGTCTCCTGGAATGAACTATGTCATGTACTAGAATTCACTGATAAGCCCCTGTCCCTGTGAACTCAGAGGTTAGCACACGGCCTTGTCACATCACTGAGCAAAGCTGTCTTTACAGCTGTGTGAATGCCTGATTTATTTATCTTTAGTGCAAGGGCCAACATCAGAAATTGGAAGAACCATTCCTTTAGAGTCAAACAAAACATTAATTGGAGACATGCTGAATCTCAATTTCAGACATTTTAAGAGCTTAATGAAAGCTGGACAGATTTGGATACAAATAGTTAGACTAATAATAAATTGGAAAAGAAGGAGAATTTGATTTTTTTTCCTCTCTCTTTTTCTTTTTAGCATTTCAGGCATCCTCCCTAGAGACAAAAGACCTCTAAAGACATCTCTTCATTTCCTTCTCTATCAGAGAGACTGCATTTCTTTGAACTTGGATTCTCCACTTTTCATGGGAGACCTTGAAACTGTCAAGGTTCTTAGGCTCTCAGCCTCTTGGGCCAAATGAAGTTACTCTGTAGTTTGTTAATTAGAGCAATCTCTGGAGGGAGGGATTATGATCCTGCTTCAGTCAACAGTACATTAGTTATACACAGCAAAATGCCTTTGCATAAGGATGAAAACACTTGAGCAGCTTCTTATAACTCAGGGGTTAGGGATAGATTTCTGCTTAGGCAAAAATATATTCCCAGCACTTGCTCTGTCTTGAAGTGTTTTATTTCCTGAAAGGTGCACAAAGACAAGTATGAAACTGCTCCCTGAAATCAGTATTTAAAGGACGGTAAAAAGAACAGCAAAAAGGAATGATGGGTTTAATATACTTCTCAAAATATCAAGAACCCGAACAGTTTAATGGGAAGAGTTTAATATTCATCCCACCAAAAAAAATTACATAGATCTAATCATGTTCATATGAAATTGATATTTCTGTAAAAATAAAATTGTTTCATGACCACATGAGGAAAATAATTAATTTATTTTCTATAACAACACCTTGAAGTTAAATGAAGGAATTTAACGCCCTGGACCACAGAATTTGTCATGCTAGATTAATCTAATGAGATACCAATGGAATCATGCTTTGTCTGACACTACATAGATTCTGCAAAGGAAGTTACAGGTAACAGTAACATGAATCAAGTTTCCTTTTGACCTGTATCAGTCAATGCTTTGGACTGCAATAATTTGATGCATAAAGAAGCTCTTTCCATTAAACAGGTAGCAGTCTATCCAAATTTGTCTACACTTTGTCTTTCACAGACAAATGAAAATCCCCTGCTCATAAGCACGAAGAAACCTTTAGAAGTAAGGTCTGACTCTGTCCCATGAAAAATGTTCTTTACAGTTCCAGTAGTTAGTAGAAGATAAAATTGACATGGACAGTTAATGCTTAATCTTTGCAACATCAGATAAACAGCTGGGCTCTAAGGAAAGTCACATGCCATAGCTCCTTGTTGTGTGCATTACAGATGTGCTCATGGCCACTTCTGCAGTGTCTTGTATAAGACACTACAGGAGACAGGATGCTGAAGTAGACAGGCTGCTGGCCTTCTTCCCTGTGGCGATGCTAATGTTTCTAATTAATTTCATTCACTGAAATTCCAGGGGCTGGAGAGCAATCTCATGTTCTAATCTTGCTTTGAGTTTTGCTGGGGAATTTTTGGTATCTTTACAGAAAAGCTATTGAGAAAGCTTTCTAACTTAAGAGTATTTAGCTGATGTAAATACTGAACAATCCAGACTAAATTAAATATATATGAAAAGTAAAATAACTTATTCTGAAGACAACAAAATGTCCCCCAAACTGTCACAAGTATCACAATTATCAGAACTAACAAAGAAACTGGTAACATAGTTTTTATATCAACAGAGACAAAAGTTTTGCTACTAGAAAATATAGAGATGCAGAAATATTTCTTACTTTATTAGTCCTGTTTTAGGCCTATGAATCAAATGCCACCTGTAAGCCGTATAATCTTTCCAGCCAATGTTCTTGGGATCATGCCACAAAGTACGCACCTACAGTAGGAATAAAAATGCCTTAGTAGAAACACACCATGCTCCAGTAGCCAAAGCTCATTTTCTGCAGAGCACGAAACTGAAAATAGAGTTTAATATTTGAGAGTACGATCAGAAGACTTCTTTTTAGAGTCAGAGTAATGGAAAGTTCTGTCTTAAACTTGTGGTCATTTACTCATCTGCAGTTCCATAGCTAAGACCACTGAAGACCACTGAAGACCGCTACAGCATTGAACCTGACTTCCCTTATGAAGTCCTTCAGGTTTGCAAATACACACCCATGCTGACAGACTTGATTCTATTTTTTCTATCTGTACAAGTGTCTTCAATGAGGGAGAGGGACTGCAGCTTGCACAGATGTTACTGCCTGTGACTCACACTCGGTCATGGTCCACGGTCAATTCCTATCCCTATGTGAATCCCCACTAATTTCATTTCCAAATGGCACAAGTTCCTTCCACGGTTGGACACTATTTGGAACAGCAGCAGTTTTTCTCTCTTTAACTTTTTTTTCTCTTTTTCTGTCACTGGTTACTGTACTCTAAACCATGTATAAGTCAAACAAGCTGGAACACCAAAGAAGCAAGTGCCAATACAGAAGTAAGAAAGGATTTGTGGATAACTGAGACCTCTCACTCCTTTCCTTTTGATCACCTCATCTTCCTTTTATACATGCAGTATTCTTTGTTATTATTGACACTACTAATATGGGAATTGAAGAAAAGCTGATAAACATCTCCAAAAAGTTGAGGTGTGAAAGGAAATTCTTTTTGAGACATCTCCCTTATTTTTCAAATATTAGTCATGCACTGTTGGCCTGAGGTTTTAAATCTCTCACCTGTCCAGGGGTGTTTCCTGTGTGCCAGAGAGCATTTCGTAAGTGTTCACCAGTACCAGTTGTTGAATTCACTACTTTGAGTGACACACCAGAATAGCCATAAGCCCTGGTGGGTTTGTCCTCCCAGTAGGTCTGAGTGACTTGCTTCCACATCAGAACATAAAACCGACTGCTGGACTGGTAACCAAACACAAAGCCGGCATAGTCATCATCGCGGTCTGTGTTAACATAGAATGTCCCGCTGAAGTCAACAGAGCTGAACTCATCGTAGCCTGGGAGAGTACAAAAGAGACAAACCACTGAGTTACAATCCTGTATCCAGTTGTCCACACCCAAGAGTCCCAGCTACATCCTGAATTTTGGCAGGAGTGGTACACAGCCTTTCTCAGTTTCCTTACCTATAGAAGAAGCGGTAATTACACTTGCCCACCTACCACAGGGAGACTTCTGGAGAGAAATAATTTTTTCAGCTGTGTATATTATGAATGTTACAGTCAGTGATGAGATCAGTGGACAATAAACGCAAACAGCATTGAGCTGTTTTTACTTTGGGCACATACACTGTCTTTGTGCTTAGTCCAAAGTTTGCAAGAAGCGCATTTATCTACCTTTTTTTCCCTTTCCTTATCACAGGATCACTCGTTACTTTTCCAAAGATGATGACTGACATCTGATACTCACCTACAGCTATTCCAGGATCAGAGTTGGCAGTCTGCACCAGTTCCTTCCCTTGGTGGCGAATAACCCAGTTGGGATCAATCTGAGCTGTTCCCTTGGGGTCCAGGGGGACCATCTGGAACTTTCTGAAATCAGTTTCACTGATGGCATTGTTTTCAGGGCATACATCATAAATATCTGGAACATTGTCATTGTCAAAGTCATCTTTGCAAATATCACCTCTGCCATCACCTGTAAGCAATGTGAATAAGCAAATGCAACTTTTAGAAATTTATCCAGCCTAGTCTGTACACCACTTTGGAATTAGGGTGGGAAAAGTTGGATATTTGCTATGTCAATGTAGTTCACTAATGTTTGCATTGCATTTTCAGTTTTATTTGTCCTGGATGTGGATACAAACCCACATTTTAATATATGCTGTGCAAATTAATTCAAACAATAGCATTAAAATCTTTATCTTACCACACATTACTACATCTTTATATATTGTTGATCATATTAAATTTTTTCAGACTCTTTTATCACTGCCTCAAGATTCTTTCTGCAACAAACCATCTAAGGTGCTTCAGATTGCAAAAGTGTCACCTTTATTTCAAAAGAAAGTGGGGAGAATGTTGCAGTAAAATATGCATAGATGCTTGGTTGTTCTTTCACTCATAGGTAAAACAATTTGACTTATAAAAAATACAATGCTTCAGAAAAATGTATGAGAAAAGAACGCAGCACTATATCCAATAGGACTAACCTTGGAGGAATGAAAAAATTAAGTTTTGTAACATGAATTGCAACAAGTTTTTTAGAGAACCAAAAAATACATCCATACAGCTAATCTACAGTTCTGCTTCTGCTCAAGGCTTTTACTACACTCAATATTTTAAAAAACCTACAAATTATTTCCTTTCTTAATTTACCCATACTATTGATGGAAACCAGGAGATGTGACTTGCCTCAAACAGCAGGCAGTGAAAGGAGGCATCTATAAAAAAATATCTCATTGCCAATACCACTGTTATTGCAAGGCATACAAAAGTACAAAGACTAGAAAATAAGGCAGAAAAACTTGGCTAGACAAGGATGGAAACAAATTCACAAATGGCTCCAACTTTTACAACAGAAACCACTGTTGGATATTCCACTGGGCAGTAACGTAAAAGCGGTACTGTCAGCTAATTCTGTTTCTGTCCTCATGTAGCTGAGCATTTATTATTGCTCTAAGAACATGGGAATTAACACAATGGGAAATAGCAATGATGGAACTCATTCCATACTGCCCTACTACTAGATGCTTCACAGAAAAATGGAAAGCTCCATTACCGTGACTAACTAACACAGCATTACCCAAGTATGGAGCTTTCAGAGAGAAAGCAGAATGAGTTTTAGGCAAGAGCCAAAAAGAAAAGAGCAGTTAGAGACAGCTGAAGCATCTAATATCTCAAAGACTTTCTGAAGTTCAGATACGTGATAAAATGGTCCCATTTTCCACCCTGGATATCTGCCAAGGAGAACTCCAAATCCTGACCAGCTGTGTGCTCCTCCACCTGTTTGTCTTAGCACTTATTGAAGAAAAGGGAATGAATTTCCTATCTTGTTTCCTTTGCCAAATCACAGAGCTAATTCACAGAAGAATCTAATTATTCACTGAAAGTCCAGCTGATGTTCATTTGGAAGTGAGCTGCTGCTGACAACATTGATTCCCTGTCAAGGAAAGTTATAAAATGTTTGTTTACCCTGTCACATTGAACAGCTCTCTCCACAGTCTCATCTTCATGTGCTACAACTCACATCTTCAAGAGCGTGGGAGCAATTTTTGGCCTTACTTACCCCTTTTCCAAGACTTGTTGGACCTGCCATTAATGACAGTGATGAGCTGGCTAAACCAATTAAATATATGCTTTTTGTGAATCGTTAATCCATACATAAATGTAGTCTTCCTTACAAGAGCCAGGTGACAGATGACTATAACAAACTGCCTCAGCTTGGGGTCACCCTTATTCTGGATTTATGAAATAAAGGGGCTATTCCAGAGTCTGGTAAGTACGAAGGTATTCCAGATATATATTATGGGACTGAAAGGTTAAATAATTTAAGAACTACTATGACTACCAACGAAAAACTACCTACTGCCAGCAGCTGTCTTACCAGGAAATCAGTCAGGGCTCAGTATTTTATCTTTCTAAATGTATGTAAAACCGTATTGTGCAGATAGTAAATTCTGCTTTCACTTTCAACAGCGTAACCATGGAATGACTCCAGCAAGTTGTATAACTTCGAAGAGAAATTGCTCACCTGTATTTATTGCAAGGGTCATTACTTGTAAACATATTTTGTAGTTTTCAAAGGATAATAACTGTTTTCTAAATTAAATTCATGAGAGTGAAACTGTCACTGTTTCATCATTTAAATAATGCCAAGCATAGAGAAGGACTGTTTGAGAGTAACCAGCAACACTTTACCACAGAACTGGAAAAAAGAACAATTATGTATCCATTTTTTTAACACTGACACATCCATCCATCAAGTAACTTAAAGCAACCTATGTGGGAAATTTGAGAAAAGCTGCTCAGGAGTCTTTTTTACAAAAATAGTTAAAAATTAACATGACTTTGTTAAAGGTGTTCTTCTATAATTTGTGTATATTTTATCTCCTGTCAAAGACGATTCCTAATGCCCTAACCCTGGACCAAGCTGGCCAGTTCAGTTCCATTGAAGTCTGTGGTGTCTAAAATAGCAAAAGCAGCTCAGTTTGAAGTTTTTATCTTCACCAGATATTAATATTCCAAGATCAAAATTGGATACTAAGAACTAAATGAAATTCATATGATCTTGTTCTTACCATCTGAGTCCTCCTGCTCAGGGTTGTATCTGAGGCGACAGTTGTCCCTGTCATCTGGGACACCATCATTGTCATCATCAGGATCACAGGCATCACCTTTACCATCTTGATCATGGTCAGCCTGGTTAGCATTGGGGATGTAAGGGCAGTTATCCTGGTTGTTCTGGTGACCATCTTCATCTATGTCCTCATTATTGTCACACTGGTCACCAACAAGGTCATTGTCTGCATCAGTCTACCCCAAAAAAATTGTAAAGAGTAATTTTATTATTTTTATTAAACACAGAAGTACAGCCTGATACTCAACTGCTCAGCACTTCTCTTCAAGGACTTCTGTAGACAAGTGATACCACAATGACAACCATGCCTAAAGCATGAACATAATTTCAAACTAGCATGGCTACTTAATTCTTCTAGACAAGACAAGATCTGGTCCCCAAGATATTTCCAGGGCAGGGCTTTGACAGTTTTCACTGTTGTCATTGTAGAGATGACAGGGTGGTGTCAGTATGGGCAGCACATTTTCTGATTGCTTCTGTGTATGTGATGTTACTTATCTGCACATGGACCAAAACACTCAGGCATGACAAATGCAGCCCTGAAACTGTACTCACTTGCCATAGGGGAAGAAAACAGTTCACCAAAGTGTTGCAGATGGAATGAAGGCATCATCACTCTACTTCCCTTTCATCTGATACTAAGAGATCTCAGAGCCTGAAGTGTGAAAGTGAGCAATACAGATCCACCTCTTCAGCTGTTCAGTAAACAAGGACTGATAGCAATTCCTGTGCTCTTTTCTCTGCCCTTTTTCTAACGTTACCATTAAGGAAACTGTTTTCATCATTTACCTGGTCTGGATTATGCATCAATGGACAATTATCACACTGATCACCAACTCCGTCACCATCTGTATCACTCTGGTCTGTGTTATAGACGTAAGGACAATTATCTCGTTCATTAAAAATGTCTATGAAGAAAAAAAAAACAACAAAAAATTGAAGAAATCAGAATTATGTAACATCCAACACAGACAGCCATAACCTATAGGACTCACCAGTAAAGAAGAAAGGCTCTTAAGAGGTTCATAGGCTTTCTGATTGCTACATCATTACTACAACACGAAACAGTTAGGACGTATTATAAAGAAAAATTATGGTATTAATTCCATTTTTATTGCTATGATAAAGTCTTCTATATGTATTTTTCTAATGAATTTTGCTACAGTAAGGGCTCATTATGTCTTAAGAATTTACTCCTTTGTTAAAGAACGACAGATAAAAATTTTAAATAATTTGTTTTGGATTTTTTGCCCACACTCTAAGAAATGGCATAGAATGCATAGCTATATCAGGTTTGAATTTCTGAAGTTTTGTATAGTAACAACTGTATTAATGTTCAGCTGTCTCAGCATTAAATAATTTAATTTTACCAGAACGTGTTCATCATTTATTGCATAGCATGCCAAAGTTTCAAAAGAAACTGCGTTTCCTCAGGAAACTTTATTAAAAAACCAACAATCTCCTTCAGAATTATAGTAAGATTAAAAGAAATGAACACATATTGGTATGTCTGTCTGGAAAAGATATAAGGACCCCTTCCTATTTTATATGGTCCCTGGATATTTGTGTAACCTTTCAGCCAATAACAATATGATTACATTTTTCTTCAAATGCAGAACTACCATCAGTACTATTCTGACCCTGATGATCAGAAGAAGAAAATGTTCAGAAGCTGAAGTCAGATAGGCATCCAAAAGTTTAAAACATTACTGAAGGAAACTCAAAACTAGATTTCTTCAACTTTTAGTATTTCTGGATTCTCATACACTTTAAATGCTGCAGGGATATGATTTTTGAGAGATATTTAAGTGTTTTTTCCCCCTTTTTAATTCTCATCAAATCAGGGTCATATAGGCATGTACTGCTAGATTAAATAAATACCTTTAATAATATTTTAAAACATGTGTATTTGGATTCCTGTAAGCCTTGCATACATTCATAGAAAAGCTGATTACTTTCCAGTGGATATTGTCTTAACCACATGAATGTTCTGATGTTCTTATCCCTCCCTCAAAGGAAAATGAAAAGTCAACAGAAGTGTTATATTAGACCCTGATTACTTTGGAACACAGATAAATGAAAGTTGTTGTTTTTTTTAAGACTACACTGATAAAAGACTTGCTGTGATTTATTCTTCAACAATATCCTTTATAGTCATTTAGGGACTATATGGGCAAATACACTACACAGGACAGATGAACCTCAGTCTTCTCTTTTTTCCCCCGCATTTTTGAGCTGCTAGACACAATTTTATTCCATGTATAAAAGCAAGTAGCCAATCTTACTGGACATAAAGCAAAGTGCACTTTTGGAACAGTACTCAGTTCTCAAAACTGAAAGCATACCATCTCCGTCAATATCCACAGCACATGAGTCACCCTCCCCATTATTATCTGTGTCAATCTGAGCGGGGTTGTGCACATAGGGGCAGTTATCACAACGGTCACCAACTTCATCCTTGTCATAATCAAACTGACGAGGGTTGAACAGAAGAGGGCAATTGTCCTAGTAAAAAGAAAGAAGATTCCACAATATAAATCACAACTCATGAGAGAATACGATGAAGTGGTAACTCTCCTGTTCATCTTCGACAGAGGTCAAGAATCAGAATATTAACCCATTATTTTTTCAACAAACAAGCTGTACCTACACTGAAGATCTTGGTGGTAACAGAATGGCATGTGGACAGCCTGGCTCACTGTCTGGTTTTGTGGTTTTGTACAAAGCATGTGAATTGTGCTCCATATCTCACAAGGAGAGCAACAGGGATTTTAAACTGGATCTGTACTCAGATACTTAAATAAAGGTGCATCACTGGTACATGTCTTTAAAAAAAAATAAAAATCAGAATATGTTGCAAAATCAGGCCAAATTTAGCTGCATTTTATAATTTTTGGAACACAAAAAAGACAACTAGAACTGTTATTCTGACTTTTTTTGGAACAAAGTAGTGTCAGTATTTTCAGTTTCATATCACATATTTTGATTTTTCCATTTAAACAAGGATTGACTTTTTTGTTGGTTGTGTTCTTCTGCACATGATAATAAAATTTTAAAAGCTTTATAAAAATTAAAATTAAATACTCTCATTTACCAAAAATATTTTTTTCCTGAGACCATTCCTTTTAAATGGACTTGTGAAAATTTCCTATCAGTTTAGTCTATAATTTCAAACTCCGCCAGAAGAAGAATGCTTATGTTTCACAAATCCCCAAATTACAGATGCTCTTTTGCACAGGCACAAGAAACTACTCAGTGTGAAAAGGAAAGAACAAAATCAAATCAAAGCAGTGGGAATAAGGGCTACATCAGCATCATCGAATTTGAGAGAGGTCATAAAGAATAAGTCTTTAAATTACTTTTTCTCTGCTAACACAAAAAAAAAATTACTAGGAAATAATTTTTTTTAGCACAATATTTAAAATTCCCCAGGAATACATTTTATATAATCAATGACAAGATATAGAGGCAAATCAAAATTTTATACTGCTCACAAAAGAAGTTCTGGCCACAATTTTAAAAAAATACATATTTTAATATTCCAAATAGAGAACCCATGAGCATAACTCTAAGCCAGCTTTAACCATCTGAAACTCTAGAGCATCTAGGCCCCCTCTGAAGGGAACAAAGAGGAACAGTAAAATTCTAAAACCAATTCACTCATCCTCACTCAGAGGATGAGTCATTTTCACTCAGAAAAGTCGGAGTGAAGCCCACTCTGGAAGCGCCTCTTTCTTTTTACTGGATATACAAGAACAACAGTTTTAGATTAACCGGCTATCTTTTAGGCTCTGCAGGTAATTGAATTTTAGTCTTCTGGGAAAATCTGAAGGAAAGTATGAACCAGGCTAGGTATTTTCCTCCCGTCATTTCCCCTTGATGCTGGCTGTGTTTATTTTTATTCATCATAACATGTTTCTAACACATCTCATATATAACACTTACCAGCTTTTCAAATACAATAGATCTGTCATTCTCCCATTACAACATAAAAAATTCAATGCCACTTTCCATTAAACTGTTTTCACGTACATAACTGAACTCAAATCTGATACAGAGAACATAATTCATCCCCAGGTTCCCCAGGCTGCTTTGCTCTGCACAGTGCTCCTCTCCTTTGACTGAACACAGATTTACTCTGCACTACATATCTTTCAGTGCAGAATAACTCAGCTGAAGCTCTGAACAGTAAAGTTCACATCTATTGTAATGGTTTTCCTTAAAACCAGATGTTTAGGCCAAATGTATTACAGACAGACACACATCTTACTTTGTCATCTTCAACACCATCATTGTCGTCATCCTCATCACAGGCATCTCCTTTACCATCTTTATCAAAGTCTTCTTGGCCAGAGTTAGGCAGAAGGGGGCAGTTATCCTAGCCAAAATAAATAATCAACACATTATGTTTACATTATGTCAGAATAACTTGCCTGGGCAGAAGAGTAGATATGGTACACCAGAGACTATAAAACAAAAGCAATCAGTCACAAACACTTTTTAAAATGCCTGTTTGTTTGCTGCCAGAGATAGTAGTTCATTTGCTGTTTTCATATTGTAAAGTAATTGATATACATCTGCAAATCATTCTATTTCTCAGCTCCTATTAAAATGATGTTTCCAGTAAATTTTAGAAGAAACTAACAGAGAACATACACACCGCATGCACAGACATGCACTCTTACATCAACTTTTTATAGATAATTCCTGAAATATGCTTGAAGATTACATAAAAATGTGCAGGTTTGGTTGCCAGAAAAATAAAGATAAAAGCCAGGAGAAGGTCTTCAGAAATAGCTGTTCATATGGAAAGTTACTGGAATGTAGTACACAGCAATGAAGGGGAACACTATAAGAAAGGGTTTTGAAAAAAGCGTCTTTATACTGTTCTGCGAAACAGTAACTTTGCACTCCCATGGCTTTGAAACCAAAATCTCTTTATTTTTATCAGCTTTGTAAAGAATGACTATTTTAAATGAGCAAGTCTTATGATATACTGAAAAAACTAAGTAAAATAGCTTGCTCAACTTTTAAAATGCATTTCTTTTTAAAATAATGAAATCAGTTAAAATGGATTGCAATTCTACCACTTGCTATGAATAAATACACTTAGAAAAACACACCATTATTCTCATTTTTACTCACATTCCAGATACACCTCAGCCCAAAATTGAATCTGCCAATAAATTGCAGAAATATCTTCTTTGTAACACATACTCTAAAAAATGAATATTATAGGAAGATTGCTAGTCCTGTTTTCAGTCTCGGTGGTTCTAACAGAATAGATAATTTAAGAAAAAGAGAACTGGAAAATCTGTGATAATTACCAAAACCCAAAAATTTTTACCAAATATCTGTGAACAGTCTTAACTGTTCAGCTCAACGCTGCTCACCAGCGAAAAAAAAAAAATTGAAATTATGAAACAAATTAATCAAGATGGTAAGTTAATTTTTAATCACCATCAGCTCAAGGAAAAAAGCTTTTTTAAAATCAAAGTACTCACCTAGGATATTTATATATCCTTATATTTAAGGATGTATAAGAACCTGAAAATATGTGGTATTTTTGGGGAGGTTGGAGGCGTCCCCTTAAATGAAGTACTTGTGTCTATGAGATCAACACACATAATATAGAAAACATGAATCAATATTTGGAAACAGGTTTTTTTCTGAATGGGTTCAGCATGCTGGATTTAATAAAAGCTAATCCTTTGTGTTACATCATGGGTCAACATGTTGCAGATTCTGATGACAGGAACCAAAAAAAGGATATATGAACTGCAATAGCCAAATTGGCTGAATCCACAATAAACAGACACCACCTACAGTGCAGAAGATCAACATTTTGGGCTCAAATTTCCATCCATATCTGAAACTCTTCGGCTGATAAAGTCCAGGTTCACACCTTCAAGTGGATTACACGGGTAACATATTCTCTCAAACAGCCCAATTTCAAAATTTCCTAGTCTCTTGATCTGTATTTGTTTTAACCACTGTAGTGGGCTAGAACGCATTCATTTTTGCATTCCTTTCCTCATTTTTAAAGCAAAAGTTATTGTGCTAGAACTCCATGAGGGTTTAGAGATAGATCACTTTAACATGGAGAAAGAGGAACCAGGGAACGTACCACAATGGGCACGCATTGCTAAACCTACACGCCACCATTTTTAGACTCCCTGCTGCTTATTTTCTCCTTGGCGTAGTAATATTTCATTTTTCACTACAGTTGCACAGCTGCACAACAAGATCTAGGTGTAGAGTCAGTGGTGGCAGGCAGGTCATTCTCTAGCGGAGGGTGAGAGTTGGGACTTCACATCTCTGAAGGGTGAAAGAGGCTGAATCTCTCATCCTCTCCCCCTGAGGTTTTGCAATAAGGAGAACTCTTCTGTCCAATTATTCATATTCATTCCTCTCTTAGGGTCCTATTGTCAAAAATTATCTCATGCTCTGAATCCAGTTTTCACAGAGTGTGGTCTGCTTAACTCTTCTAAAAGGAAGGGGTAGTTCAAGAAAGGATTTTGAAGTGTAGCCCTTACGTGGCTGTGTCTTGTTAAAAGCCTTGCAGGTGGGATTTCACAACAACCTGGGGCCCAGAGATTCCTGTTTGGTGTTCACATGGCGTGTGCTCCATGCCCATGCTTTAGGCGGCTCCTGCTCAGTGTGCTAACTCTATTCACAAGCATCCCAGTCTTCCGTGTATTCTGAGTAGGAAGAAATCCAAAGCAGAGGACTCCGGATTTAATTTTGAGAATCCCTCACTAGATCTCACTGGATTAAGTGAATACACATTTCACAGCATCTCCTAGAAAATGAGCATGCTGTAACAGTCAAAAGTCAATGAAAGCAACCACCAGCTTCATGAATTAAAAGCATTACTCATAATTGTTTAGGAAAAAGCAAATATTGTTATCACATGGCATTTTATCAACCTTTTTCACTTACCTTCACACAGTGGTATGTTGCATTAGCAGCACAGACCAGGTTATTATTAGGCCAGCCATCCAAATCCGAATCCTCACCACAGATGCGTCCATCGCCAGCATAACCTGTCCTACATTCACACTTGTACATTGGATCACTGAAATGGCCCAGATAGATGCACTCGGCAGACTTATGGCAGCTGTGTGTCTTGTCCTTGCATGGATTCTCAGGTTCACAGACCTATAAAAGATAGAGCATATTCACTGAAGTTTGATATTCACAGCCAGCTGTGTGTGCCTCACCTTTGTCAAAATCAAGCCAGTTATTTAGAGGCCTGACGACAGCAATTTTGTTTTAATTGTGATTAGTAAATCATACTGTTCTGTCAGTTCACAACTCCAGCAAATGTGTACAATGAAAATAATTCAAAAAAAACCACAGGAAAATGTGGACATTATTAAAAAAGCAATTAAAGTGATTAACACTTTCAGAACTCTATCTGCCTTCTTCCAGATGTCGTTAATCCCCAGAAATGAACTGCGACAGAAAGCAGACAGTTCTCACCTCTTTCCTTCAGTGTTCTGTCTGACAGTATGCAAGGACTCTTATTTTCTTAAATCAAAGAGACCCTAAGGAATTCTCATGTTCACCTCTACTAAGTTTTTGTTACCTCTTTCCTATCACTTTGCTTATTTTCTTGACAGTATCTGTGAATCTTACACAGATGTTTCACATGTAGACTTCATACGTTGAGCGAACCATAGACTGATTCAACAGCAACAAAGAGAAGGCATCCCATCATATCCATTTTAATGTTTTTGTTTCGCTTATCTAACTGCAGTCTTCAATGTCACTTCCTCTTCTTACTGTCTTTCAGCACTGACAGGCTTTGGCCCAATGGAATTGAGGGAGCGAGAATGTCAGACATATATGTCTGATGACATCGACATTAACAGTGGTACAGTTATGAAGACAATCCTAATTCTTTAGTTTCCAATCTCCAAAATAGGTATACACACCCCAGTGAAAGAAGTGCAAAGCAGGGAAATGTTTGCTCCTGGAATTTTAAACTCATTTGGTGAAACTGTGCAGATGTCTAGAGAAAACAAAATCCTTAAAAAGTCCAACCCCAAATTCAGTGTTTTGTTACTCAAATCAAAAATACTCTGGAACAGCAGTTATCTATTTCAGGTTCTTTTTGTCTGGTATTCAAGTTTATCATATGCTGTCATTAACAGAAATATTCAGTTGAGAATTACTCAGTTTCAAAGCCATTAAATTCTCTTCAACATCACTTACTTGCTTCTCCGTCTTGGCAACTTCCAGCCCTACTCCATAAGGCTGACTTCCTTTATAGCGTGGAGGACATGGCAAGCAGTGGAAACCTGGATTTGTGTTAACACAGCGATGGACCTGATTCACTTTAAAGCAGACATCTGACACAGCTATACACTGCAGGTAAGGAAAGAAAGAGGAAAACAATCAGATGTCTGCATAATTCCTAGATAATGAAAATTTCATGGTGATCTAATGTTAATGGAAACAAGTCCATACCTCATCAAGATCCTCACAGACAGTACCATTGCCAAGGTATCCTGCTGGGCATGGCCCACATGACCAAGACCCATCTGGGTAACTGCTGCATTCTGCTCCAGGAAAACAAGGATTTGACAAACACCCATCTGGCAAAGACACAAAAGTGTAAATTAAGTAAGGAGCATAAAAGGCATTTAAAACTTCATGTAAGAAACAGATATTCTCTGTTCACTAGCTTAAATGACACCTGATGCAACAGACTCTTAGAACGCTTAGAATTAGGGTTATTAAGTGCATTTAATATACTATTGATTTAATATGAAAAGACCACAGATTGCTACATCCAGCTAAATACATTAGAGCATATTGAATTCCTATTTCAGAAATGAACACTTGTTCAGGAAAAGTCAGTATCAAGAATATATATAAAATTCCACTAAACAGCACCCAAAATAGTTAAATATCCTTTACTGAAGCAAGGGTATAATTAGTGGATTTCTGTAGTGTCAATTCATAATTGCCTGTTATAGAAATAACAGCATCAATAACTATTCAGACTGAATAACGAATGACTAAATACCAACCAATTGGGCAATCCTTCTTATTGCACATATCATGTTGCTTGGTATCTCCCACACATGGCTTTCCTCCATACTGTGGCTCTGGACTGTTACAGAGGCGAGACCTCTCCCGAATTCCTCCTCCACAGGTAACAGTGCAGGCAGACCACGGAGACCAAGGACCCCACTGGCCATTCACTAAGAGATACAGCAGGGACAACATCTGGTGCCAATGACAACAACTCTTTCTTCAGATCCCTGGAGAAACTGGAGACGGTTTCTCACCATGTACATAGAAAGATGCTGGCAGAGCTTTGCACTGAGACAGCAATATTTCAGAAACAAACAAACAAATGAAAAATACCCAACTGCTTTATAGGCATTTTTTGGCCAATAAATAAAGACAGCATGCCATACCAACTGGCATGGTGTATTTCTATTTAAGTTGATCAGAACCAGTATGATGCCTTCAAAGCTCCCTGCTAAGTTTTCACTTTGTACAGAAAGCAAGGTGTGACCACAGGATAAAACTTCTTCCAAGTCAAATATGAGACCTATGGCTATTTTTTTTAAGGCAACAGTAGGGTTTATGCTCAGTAAGGTTGCAACTATTATTCTTGTTTTGTAATACATTTGTCAGTATATCTTCAATAGTACTTCTTGATTCAGTATAAATAATTAATTTCAATGATGCTTCTGCATGTTTTATATTGGTAAAATTCTACTGATCCTGTTGTCATCAATTCTGAATTTTCTTGACATACAAACATCTTTGAATCAAATTGTTTGTGCTTGGTACTGAAAAAAAACCCAGACATAAAGACAATGATATGCGTCCTTAACTAAACAAACTTTCACTAACTTCACATGCATAGATAGATCAAAAAATAGATGAAGTGTTTTTAGCTATTCAAGTACTATTGGGTTTGAAGCCTGACATCAGTCTCAAGCTCATATCCTGTTAGTAGAAAGGAAAGGCTGAAGAAAGGAAGGACTGAAGGTAGATATACAAAGAGAAAAAAGTGAGGAAAAATGACATGAAAGGAAAGCGAAAGTGAGTGGAATGAATGGTCTCTAAAAAGGTTTAAAAGTGTAGATGAGTAAGAAAGAATTATAATAACAACTGAATGTGGTGACTATGTGTAAAATATGTATGCATACTTCCAAAGAAGCCTGACTATTGGGGGACTCTGTGTCTGTTCTTAACAAGTACAGTGACAGCTTCCTTTTAGATAGAAAGTGGGGGTTTTTTGGATATGCAGAGATAAATTGCTAAAATGAAAATTTCTCAAACTCTTACTATTTAAAGCCAAATTATAGCTTGGAACATTTACAAAATCTCCGACTGCACTGTTGTCTTCATTTTCAAAGCACCCTTTTGTACTATTTAACTCATAAGCCAGAATTGAATTTTCTGTTACAGAAAATCACTGTAATTTAGATCTGAATAAAGAAGAAATTCAGCTGGAATATTATTGTATCATTTTTGATTCAAGACCACAGACATACCTGGACATGGAACCTTCTCACACTTCTCTGTTTCACGCCCATTTCCTACACAGTTTTTCCCACCCATCTGGGGAATAGGAGAATTGCAGAGGCGGATGCGGGTGATATTTCCTACTCCACAGGTAACTGAACAGGAAGACCAGGGAGACCAGTGACTCCAGCCACCATCTTGACGTACTGTCAGAGAAAAGTGCAAAACTCAAGGAAATAGCCCACTTGCAGCTCTAATAAAAACTCGTGAAGTTAACCTTCTAATGAGCCTCTCACTACATTTGATGTATGTCCAATCCCTTTTCCATCACTGTCATTTACAAAGCCCAGCATGCCAGCTCAGGCATTCAAGTAAAGCTTTCTCAGGAATTTCAGTGACCAACATATGACTAAAATTGATGTTAGATATTTAACTTAAAAAATAACTCATTTCAATGAAACAAATACTTGTTTAAAATGCACATGTGGACATCTAGCAGCTTCAGCTGTTAGATACTATCATGAGTACTATATTAGCCTCAATATAGCAGGTACCTGCAACAGCATTAACTACACTTCTGGAGTATGATCCCTCTAAGTGCCTTAAATATAAAAGCAGTTTGATATTTTGCAAAAGTCTTCCATGATTATTGCATTCCTAAACACAACTAAGCTAATGGAATGGGCCAATAACCATGAATGAATGCCAGATCTAAATGTGGCCCCATATATCATGATTTTTGTTTCTAAACTGAATTCGAACAAGAGACTCCAGTTCATAATGCTGAAGAAAGGATCACTCACTATCATTTTGTTTAACAGAGCTGAGCCCAAAATGAACATACCCATTAAATTGTCAGGAAAAAGGATCATTATATGAAAGGGGGAAGATGACACAGAATCTAAGCACAGCTACTTTATGCATATATGAGTGTTTAAGTATGTACTGTCCTGTCTAAGTTTGGTTTTGCTTGTCCAAAAAAGCTTTTAAAAAGGGAGAAATTTTATTACTTACTTCGATGGTCACATTTCTTAAAGCTGCACATCCTTGTCTGGATGTGCGGACCTGTACATGCACTCCTGGTGACATCACATGACCTTCCTCGCATCTGAGTCCCAGAGCCACAGGTAACTGAGCACTTTGTCCAATCTGACCACGGTGACCAGCCTTCCTCACTGTCATCAGCTGCAGAGTAAAAGGTAAGAAAAAGTACTTAGTTTCAAAAGTTGCTCTATTATCCTATTCAGAAGATTTTCACTTCTCTTTTTCTGAAGAATATGGACTTTATCATTTAGATCTCTCCTTTTCCACTTTTGCTTTCCCAAGCTGCCACTGAAGTTAGGGAACTATGATTTAATATGAGAGGTTAGTTCAGACAAGAATCCTGAATCTTTATGAACTTGAGTGCAGTGTGTTTGCACACTGTTCACATTCTTCTCCAGAGGAAGAATATTTTATCTCTAGAATGGACTGAGCCAAAAACGCAAGTCTCAGCTGCCTTTGACTTCAGAAGATAGGTCAGTATGATCAGATGTGGCCCCACCTTTGAACACAAGATAACAGTGAACATGATTAAGAGCTCATTGTAAGAATATGCCTTATGCTCTGAATGGGGAAAAAACCTTCCAAGTATATTACAATGCATTTTTATTTAGAACTTCTAAGCAACCATTTTCTTCTGTAACAGACCTGTCTGGCACAAAGTGAAAAATAATAAACCCACACTGAAGTCAATTAATTAGTGAAGTTCTTAAAACTACTGTCAGTCCAAAGTCTAATTCATGGTCTATGATGCTGTCACAAATGTGGAGCACACTGTCCAGGTAGTCTAGATTTATAAGTAAAGCAGTACACCAAAAAAAGAATATATGACAGAGAAGAAATAAAACAGAGTAACAGAATGACAGTAGAGAGAAAAAATAATTTGCACTCAAATATTGCATCAAACTGCATAAAACTTCTGGTCTGAAACTTAAACATCCTCCATAAGGAGTTAAGAAGACATCCTAACATGTTAGTCTGTTTTAATTAGGTAGTATGGAAAAGAAACAGTAGGAGACAGTGCTACTACAAACCAACAAAAACCAGAATGTCCAGCCTTGGAAAACACAAATGGGGAGAAGGATGCTTTTACTGTTTTGTGTCCAAAGTAGCTAAGCAGGTTATCAGCTTAACTCTAAGCAACCAATGTAATCACTGAAGAGAGAGCAACTCTTCCAGAAGGTAACTTCAAGAAGCCAAGTTACTTCATCTGATCTTTGTTTATATAAATGTTTTATATTTGATCTTACCTGCCTTGGCCTCTTACTCGTTTTGACTTTTCCAAAACACTAGTAATGATTTTAAATATTGTCAAAGACTATTTTTGTCTTTGGCTAAATACTCACAGTGAGAGCAGACTGGGCAGCATTCACCTTCAACAAAAGATGGATCAGCACAGGAGACTGCTGGGCAGGTGATTTGATGGCACACAATTTTAGAATCCTACAGGCAAAGAAATCAACTTACTGACTTATGCTTACATACAGAGGCAAATGAAAGTGGGCATCTGGGAAAGTTTCATGTGTGGAAATTTGTTTTAACTGTCGTGGACATGGAGACTACTTTTTATAAATATCAGTAAGTCCAGGACGAGATCTGAGTAAATATGACCTGACCTGCACAGCAGAGCTGGATTAAATCTGCTATCCATTTCTACAGAGAAGATGACTGTTTCCAAAACCTTACCTGGCAGGTGCACTTGGTGCAGCTATCTACAATCCAGCTTTCATTATCTGCAAAGACACGACCATCTTGCCAGCAAACTGACTGGTTCTTCAGTGTTTTGTTAGGCCCAATCAATTCCCACATAATTTGGTTCTCTTCAGACTGGAAGATGAAGTAAATGAAAACAAATTGAGTATTTTGTAAGTAAATTGTTTTAACTAAACAAATTGAGACACCACTGGATTTAATTCTTCCATTAAAAATGTATATTTTCACATATTTCTGTACATGAAGAAGATGATCTCAAGTATCGTAATACTGCATAGCAATTCCTCTAGTAATGGTATAAACACAGTCACACAATATTAAGGGAAATCTGTTCTTAGAAGTTTTGCTTTCCTCTAGTATATCTCATTTTTAGATGAGAAGATTTTAGTCCTGAGACATATGGCATAGTAATTAAATTCCTTCAGAAATAATTAACTGATTCAGAATAAGAAGAGGGGCGGACTTCCGTAAAATGTTGCCATCTACTTCAACTATGAAAATCCCATGCATTTACTTACAGTTTAGGTACCCTGTGTAGCCACTTACTGATGTAATCATAAATGGTATTAGCATGGTAACAATGCCTTAACACTACAAAGGCAAGGCTGGGAGTGCTAGCTTTCAATTTCCAAACCTGCAGTAACCTTTAAGAGGACTGATTTCCCCTGTGTATGAGTGCATGTGTGTGTGCTCTTTTAAATCCAGTCCACGAAAACCAAGCCTTCATTAAAGTGCTATACTCAAGAACTGCATAACTAGTCACAATGAAAACAGGACTCCTCTACATCATGTAGGTATACCAACATGTAATACAGAGATCTCTATTAACTGTCTCTGGCATAAAAGCAAAAGGAAAGAGCACTTCACAGCAGGCTTCTTTCAGTTTTTCAGACTTACAGGTACCTACCACTTTTTGGAGATTATCAGCTAAGTTGTTCACCACAATGCGCAGGCCAGTGAGCTCCGTGAACATTGATCCCAGCTCCTCACAAGAACGGTCACAGAACTCAGCCTTTCCTGGTTTCTCACCCACATACTCCGTTGTGATCTCAGGGCTCAAGTGAAGGATTTCAGTGCTCTCATTGATGGTGTTCACTTCAGCTGGTAGCAAGAGAAGGAAAGGGAAGAGCAACATATACAAAGTTCTTCCACAGATTATAGATTCCTGCTAAAATCACAGATTGGCACCCATGGGTAGGATTTAAACACATCTATTTTGGCACAGCTTCATGCTTATTATACCCATGAATAAAAGAGAGGGGTTAGATGTCAGCTGGTTCCAATTACAGGCTTTCTCTTTTCAAAATTAAGAGCCAAGCTGTGTCTCACATGGCCTTCACTTTAAAGCTGTTGGCACTGCAACACATTCATTTAAGAAGAAGGCTAACGAAAGAACACAAAAAAAGCAAAACCATTTTATCTACTCAAGAGACGTGAAAGGTTTCGGACTTTTTCATGACCTATCACATTTTCTTGATGCAAAAAACGCAGGAGAAAGTTTTCTTGCAGAAAGGTATTGTCCTTGTTCCATCCATAAACTCCATAGTGACCCAGATGACATTTGGGCCATTATCCAATTTATACCAGACTTTGGGCTGCTCTATATTGCACTGCCTTGGTGCTCTTATAATAATAGTTTAGTTCTGAAGTGAAATGGAGGTCAAGCTAAGATCCGACAGAATATTTGATCTGTCACTCCAAACAGTCCTCCAACAGGCAAACTGTAATTAAAACAGGACCTTGCATGCATTATATAGGGAGAACTGGACATATTCTAATACTATTTTAGAAGACATCCTTGTCTACAGCAAAGTTCTGAAAAATAGTATAACAGAAAGCATAATTTTTAATTAATAAAAAAATCACATAGATAACTAAATAAAACAGTCTGTGCTCTGTTGTACACTCAAATTTGGTATCAGCTATACTGAAATCCACACTGCCCTGTCTCTCAGTAAAGACTTATTTACCAGATTTAGTGATGTTGGAATAACTCAAGGCTACCAACGAGAAAAGGCAAGCAAAGGATATAGCAATTTAAAAAGAAAGAATCAGCATAGGAATGTGTGTCATAAAACACATGATTCAAAACACCCCAATACCATTCTGTGTTGACAAGTCACAGAAGGTGGCAAGGCTTCAAAATTTTAAGGGCTTGATTTGGTGCTTTACCATGCAATGTGAAGTGTATATTTAAATACAAAAGGAAATGAAAATGGGAGCAAAGTACTCTTCATCCATTTAGAAGGCTAGAAATAAAAGAACAAAGGACTAACCCATAATATGACATTAAATGATTACTTCTCAACCATAGTTAAAATTATTGGCTTGATGTGCTTTTAAACTAGCTATGAAGCATCTACCACTAGCCAAGGTCTACAAAAAATTATTCACAGTTTTCCAAAGTTGAAATAATTGTCCAGCTTCATTTACAGGATGGGAGAAAACCACATAGCAGACCAGAATTCTGTGTCATAAGAGTTTACTTCAGCTGCTTTTTGATTCCCTGGAAAGAATGTAATTTTCCTACCACATTGAAACACTAGATTTCTCAGATCCTCCCATAGCACTTCTCAGGTCATTAGTTTCATATTTTTCAAGCCAACATGGAGTGTGCCTTGACCGGAACATTCTGAGGACATTAATAAAGCTGCAATCTCAGCAGGAAACATAAACCAAAACTATGTTAGAAGAACTAAATCCACACTTCCTACTGGTACTTGGCAGTGACTGAAATAAGATGCCTGAGGAACACTGGGAAATCAGTTCTCTGCTGCTGGCTTCCTGCTTATTTCCTAAGGACCACATGATTATCTTTAAAATGAGAAACCAGAAGAGCAAAATGTGAATCCTTTCACATATGCAAATGACATTCTGTTGATACAGCTCAAGAAGGGATTTTATTGATGTTTTTAGGCACGTTTTTGTCACCTCTCCTATCCAGTGCTGCACACAAATCCCGCCTAAAGGACTTGCTGCCACCACACTACAGACATACTTTCCTACCCTCAACCCAACAGCAATCCCAAGCTACCATTTCACCATACCTCACATTCTCATATTAGGGTGAAAGATACATTGGAAAAACACAGTCCTGTCCCTTTGTTGTGTCCTTGGAGCTGAGAGCACTTCATTGGTAACATCTGCCTTGCTGTTACAGGACATTCACACATAAATATGGCATCTTTGTGCCCATACCTCAACTCAACGAGTGGGCCATCAAAATGGGGAAATATGTACCTTGTGGTCAGTAACATAGTACCTATGGTTTTTCACCTGTGGTAATTGTCACAAGCAGTGTCCCCCAAGGTTCAAAACTGGGCACAGCATCATTTAACTCATTCATCAATGACTTGGATGAAGAGGCAGATGCCTCCTCACCAAGTGTGCTGATGACACAAAGCTGGGACAAGTGGCTGATACCCCAGAGAGTTGTGCAGCCCTTCAGAGGGACATCAACAGGTTGGAGAGATGGACAGACAAGAACTGTTCTGCCCATCTACCCAGCCATGGTGAGGCCACATCTGGAGTGCTGTGTCCAGTTCTGGGCTCCTCAGTACAAGAGAGACACGGAGCTCCTGGAGTAGTTCCAGCAGAGAGCTACAAAGATAATTAAGGGACTCAAGCATCTCCCTTACAAGGACAGGCTGAGGGATCCGAGCCTGTCCATCTTGTGAAGACATGGTTGAGAGAGATCTCATCAATGTCTATAAGTATCTAAAAGGTGAGTGTCAATATCTAAAAGGTGAGTGTCAAGAGGATGGAGCCAGGCTCTTCTCGGCAGCGCCAAGCAATAGGACAAGAGGCAGCAGGCAGAAACGGATGCACAGGAAGTTCCACTGGGATATGAGGAAGAACTTCTTTACTGTGCGAGTGACTGTGAACTGGAATAGATTGCCCAGAGAGGTTGTGGTGTCTCCCTCACTGGAGATACTCCATGTGCTTTAGAATGACTCTGATGGAGCAAGGACATTGGACCAGAAGACCCACTGTGGTGCCTTCCAAACTTACCCATTCTTGATTCCATAATTAAGCTGGATAGGAAATGTCAGAAAATCAGACATGCACATAACAATCCTCTCAAGTAATTTTGATGGCCTCAAGCCAGGGTGCTTTCTTTTTGTTGCTGCACAAGAAATTTCCATCTTGTAATGTTCTTTTCGTGTTGCAAAGCAAAAATAAAAATACTGTGAATTGAACTATTTGCTAAATACTTTCAAGGAAGGATAAAACAAAAAATCCAAATCTGTATCATTTATAGGACCTGAAAATTCGGTAGTTGACAAATGTGATAAAAAATACATTAAGAAAATATTATCTGTTGGTTATAGCTGCAACAGCTAAATGGTATAAGAATTCCTCCTAACGTATGTATCAGAACTCAAATTATTCTTTTAGGCTCCCATAGGCTTCCTCTTCATAATAGAAGTACAGTGATATTTCTGCTTAGTGATATTTCAAAACATTGGTCAAACTATTTCCCTTTGTGGTAATCAACCAATAATAATATAAAAGATTTGCAGACATCGACTTTCACTGGCTTTCCTGTTGTAATCCACCTACACTTAGGGATCCCATCCATTTGACTGAGACTGTTCTGCCTCTGACTGCTGGATGTGTCCTCAAAGTTCTACCTCGACTTCTAGGGTTTTTGTTTCCTCTGATAAATGTCAAAGGATATCTTATCTAACTGTATCCTTCATGAAATCATCCTTTTATTCAGACTACAATTGGACCTAAATTTTCCCACAGCAGTTCTGCTTCTTAAGCATTTACTTCCACTAACAAAGTTGAAAACTAGTAATCAGTAGTTCCAAGTAATTTCTGAGTACAGAAAGCAGCTTGGCTGAGAAAGATGACAGCCACCAATATCAGGCCATGTCTTCCTGTCTGTGCCATTTAAGGCCACTTCCATTCTAGCCCACTTGACTCATTTCTAACACACCATCACACTTGTGACTAAGATCCTGCACCAGGACACACCTCTGAAACATATGAAATAATCAAGATTCTTTATCAACATTTAAAAACTGACTAGAGAGCTCAGTTAATTTTTCTAGGCATTCACACTCCTACAGATACATAGATAGATAGATAGATAGATATACATACACACATTTATATACCTTCTAGAGTGTTTTTATTACAAAATCTCAATACTCTATCCCCCTTTAAAGGAGTCAAGAACTGCTATGGATTAATTTCTGGGTTTTGCACGAACAATGAAAAAATTGAGCTCAGTTTGCTTAATTGATTGACTCTATGTCACATGTTTTAGCAAAGTGACAAAAATCATGGCATTTCAGATGGCAAGAGCTTCAAACAAAACCCTGAAGTCCTGAGTGGCTTGTGCACCCACCACATTCCTCTGATAGATTCAGTTAGCTCTGATTCTTGTCAGTTACAGATAATGGGAAGTAAAACAGACAGAACCTTCCATGAGCTCCAGTACAAACCTTAGCGCATACTTGACAATTAATCACAATTCTTTCATGAGGAATCCAAACACTCCTACACACAGAACAGTGTACACTCCAATACACTCCTCCCCTCCTGGTGAGGTCAGCATGAATTGGACTAAAAAGAACATGTCAGCTTGTCATATACGTGCTTTCCATATCTCTTCCTTTTATTTCTTATTTTCCTGAGGTTGTTTTGATTAACAATACTTTGGGATTCAAACCCAAAGCCTCTTCCAGTCAATGAAGTTATTGCCAAGGAATTCAGTGTCTCTAAAACTGGCAGATTAGTTCATGCGCCCACTGACAGTCAGAAGCAGAATTCAGAAGCAACATTACTTGTCTCGTGCTCAAAGAATCACTGAAAACTCATTGAAGAATGTAGATATTTTTACACATACGCTTTTTTTCCTTCTATTCCTGTTAATTTCTTGCTCGACAGCTTTTCTCTCAAAAACAAGAGGCTCAAAGTTGTAAACCTAAGCAACATGAACTAAAACAGTAGTCTAGAGAGCAGAAATGGTATCTCAAGATAGCTAAAAATATGTTTCTATTACCGCCACAAAGCAATTCGTTCTCTTTTTCATTTCAAAGGGATCTGGTTTAGGATAATACGTCATCACTGACATTTCAAATTTTCAGTCAACTGAACAGTACAATAAGATAAAAAAAGCCTTACTTGACTGGCTTCTCTGGCATCCTCTTTTATGCAGAACATCCTCTATTGAAGTATCAAAGATTAACTGAATATTTTGCAAAAGACCCTGTAATAATAATTTAAAAACAATTAAAAACAGTAGGATCAATTTGGGAGTAACTGATAACTGATCTGTCTCACTCCCATGCTACTGACTGGATTCAGCTATAAGTAAATACATTAAAAACAGTCTACAAGGCATTAAACCTCACACACACAGAAAAAAGTGTTTATGGTTCTGTTATATACAATTTCAGAACTAAAAGCAACAAAACTAGGTATGTTCTGAAATAAGTTCTTATAAAAGTATTAATCTGCTATGAGCTCAAATCTCCATTTTCACAGTGAATTTTAGACTGTAGTTCTACAAGACATTAATCATAAGGTCAGAGCCAACTTTCCTTCACCACTGCACTTCCATCCTTAGCCAGTTATTCCCAGGCACCATAGTTCACTGCTTCCTCAATTGTGCTGACACTACCTGGAGACAACACTATAAAACCAGACTGTATCCATTTCACTCAAAAAAAACCTCAAAAAAAAAAAAAAACAAACTAAAAAACATTGTTTCAGCAACCAATTTAACAGTACAGCTTCAGAATCAACTCTATAAGCACAACTGATGGAGAAATTTAGTCACAGAAGCTGTGGCAACAACTTCTGATGTCCTTCCTTGCCAGAACTGGTCGCCCCATGGAACCACTCCAGCATGTCATGCTCTGGCTGAAAACTAGAGGGCACAACATGATGAGAAAGAAAGCCTTTTTGACATTTTTGAAGTCATGAGTTCAAGTTTGATTTCAGCTGTCAGCGAAAAGATGTCATCCTTAAAGCACTTGCGCCAGATCACATCACTATATGAGGCAGAAGGTAACTTTCATTTGACAGGAAAACCAGAAAGTTTATAATTGCTTCATTTTAAATGCTTTCCACAAAAGGAAAAAAATCCTCATTCACAGGCTGATCAAAACATTTTATTCTATTTATTTTGTCTTCTTTTTAAATTTTTTTTCAATTTAAATTGAAATTAAATGTTCAAAATGGCAAACCAGGATGTTCTGTTAAGGAATGGACCAACACCACATACTTCAGTTCCATTAAAAATTCATTTTTTTCTTCTTCTTTCAAATAAGACATAAAAATATTGATGTGCTTTTATGATTGGAATAGATAGATTTCAATGGAAAAACAATTCTTCAAAAAATTTCCAAAGAATTCTATAAATCACCACAAAAATGCAATATGTCTAGGAGTCTTACATCTGGAAAAGAAAATGGAAGGTTGCATAGGAAAGCCCAAAAACTGGTTTTGTACACTTTTCCTGGACTTTGACTTTGCTTTACCAGTCCTTTGCTTTCAGGAACCCCAAATTCGCAGAATACAGACCCAGGAACTAATGAAAACACACTCTGAAGAAAGTCTGCTTGAGAACACCTGCGACCCCACCAAATCCAAGAGGTGCTAGAAAAAAACTGCACCTATTGCATCTTCTCAAACTACTTGCAGTTACCTTCTTACCTCACTAGAGACCTAAGCTTCTGCAGGTCACCTACCCTGAAATGATTCTCCCGAATGGATCCTTTTGCCACGTACAGTCTGCTGTTCTCTGCTTTCAGCTGTTCATAGAAAGGCTCCTCCAGGATGAAGCTGTCAATAAGGTCACAGCCAACATAGAGGTTGTAGTTCTCCCCTGTTATTTGCATGGTGAGGTTCTTCCACTGCGAGTCAGCAAGGTCCACGTCTTCCAGGGAAATCACATTCTGGAAGCCATCCACCCAGTAGATAAGGTCCAGGGTGTTGGCCCGGCCATTGGAAATTATCTCAAATTGCCTCTCACTGATGCCAGGACCCTCTAAAGCAAGGATAGTGCCTCTGGATTGCCTGTCCTGCCTCAGGGTGGCTGAAAGGATAAAGCCCTCATTCTGTCGTATTAGTCTGACAATCTTTTTTAATTTCTCTGGTTTACATGGAGGTATATGGTCAAACCGAATGAAACGATATGCTGGGACAGTGGGGTCTGGACCCCGAAACACTTTTGCTCCGATTGTCTTTCGGTTTATGTTACTGACTTGAAGTAAATCAAAGGTAGTCTCCTCTTCCTTGTCACCATCTGAAAAAAGTTAACAGCATGTGACAATGTGGCTACAAAAAGTTTTACAAGAAACAACTCTGCACATTATACTCACTAACTGCAATCATATGACAGATGAAAGGACCAGCAGAGTAAACACAGTACTTTCCTACTTCCACAAACAGAACTTTTTCTACTAGCATGCAAGTGAATCATATTTTCTACCTGTCATTTTCATCTACATGACAATTCTCTCCTTCTATAAGTACAAATAAAAATACTTTTGATTATATAATCAAACGTGGCTTTATATTTTATAGCACTATATAGTACACACTTGTAGATATATATATATATATATGCTGCATACCATGTATATGCATACGCATGGATGCGTGCAGCAATTTATTCATTAAATATTTTTAATATATATGAATGGATAAGGAAGCTGAGGCAATTTCTATGTTTTGCCTATCAGCTAATAAAAATCAAACTATGGGAATCCATGTGGCTATGTGACCACAGGAAGCAAGGGATTTGTTTTTTAAAGATTCCAACCAAGAAGTCAGACATAAATGATGGTCTGGCACTCTGCCAATTTGCATTCTACTTATATTTGATCTGTAGACGTCTATTTCTCTACCTCTGTCTTTTTAAAATGTCCATCCTACTCAGTGATTCTGTTTATGTTGCTTTCACCATACATTTCCACTGCACAGAAAAGTATAATAGCAATTATTTCTGAGATTATATATATTTTGATCAATAATTTTTAAAGACAGCAATTTTTGGATATTTATTGTGGAACCTTCACTGGTAGGATACTCCTACCAAAACTAATCAAGGCACTTCTAAAAAAATCTTTTATGATTACTTTGCCCATTCTAGCTCAGGTAAGCCAACATTTTACACCAACTTTTAGCTTTGAAAGTTACTCTATATCTAATTAAGAAGTGTCAGAACTTACCCTGAGCATTTGAGGAAACCCACAGGGTTATCAAGACAGCAAGCCACAATAGCCCTCTCCTCTGCAGCATTACTCCTATGAATAAACCAAAATGTAGTACGTATTAGAGAAATAATATTTATCAACTTCAGATATTTTATTTACCTCATGAAATGCCATAAACAGCAACTATACATATAAAATCATAATTTTTATCTTGTCTGATTCTTTTAATACTAATTTTGGGACTATTCTCGATGCTAGAAATAAAACGACATCAAGTGAAGAGAAATTATAGATGATAAAGCTCCATTTTATCTAAATGCCTTTAATTAAAAAAAAGGAAAGAAGTACAGAAATATACATTATTATTTTCTCCACAAAATTTCAGTAGCTGGCAGAGACCAGATGATACTACAGAAGATACAGCATATTGCTAGCTATACCTTTACTTTGGAGCACAACATTCAGGTAAAAACCCTTGTAGGATAATGGGATCTCACTAGACATTGGTTCTGAGTAATAGGGGTACTTTTCAGTACCAGCATAAAAACTTCTCTTTCTTGTGTGTGTGTGCATATATGTCTATATATAATTTATTCATTCATGCAATTCTCCATACCCATCCATAGCTGGATAAAGTGACTTTTAATGTGATGCTGGTTTTGCCGTCTGGCACTATGCAGTTATAAGCCACATAATTGCATTTCCATATGTGTCTGCACTCACAATGAATGGAGCAGAAGCATTCCCCGGAATGCACAGGCATCCAGTCCTCCAGATACAGCCAAATCACTTCAGCACTGCCAACTCCACAAATTTTTGCAAGGACTCAGGGATACCGCCACCTCTTACTGTCTGCATTCTCTTTGTCCTTATTACCTGTCACCCCCAGGGTACCACCGCTACACCCAACTACCGTCAGGCGCCAGGACGCCTGCCTCCCCTCTCGCACTCAGCGGTTCCCCGTCGGTCCCTGCCCGGACGGGGGGCACGGAGGCGGGCAGGGCTGCTGCGGGCAGCGAGGGTGCCGCACACCGCCCCCCGGCCCCTTGCCCGCGGCCGCTCCCTTCATCCCGTTCCCCGAACACCCGCGGGGGCGGCAGCGTGGGCGGCTGCCCACGGCGAGCTCCGACCGGGCGGCGGGCGGAGCAGTCCCCGCCGCCTTCCCTGGCCCCCCCGGGCGGCAGCCGCCCCCCAGGGACCTTCGCGGCGGGGCACGGCACCTCCCGCCTTGCCCCTCACCTGGCATGAGGGAGCCGACGGTGCGCTGGGGCTCTGCCGGGGTGAGGCCGCTGGGGAGTGGAGCGCGATGCGATGCTGATGCTACCGCTGCCGCCCTCGCAAGTCCCTCCGCGGCCCCGCGCCCCGAGCCGCTGCCTTTATGGGCTGCGGGCTGGGCCCCGCTGTCAATCAGCGGCGCCGGGGCGCGCCCCAGGCTCGCCCCTCCGCGGCGGTGACATAACCCCCCACCGCCCCCTCCCCACCTCGGCTACCTGCGGGGCCATCGCGGGCCCGGGCCCGCCCTCGGCGGGCGGTGCATGGGCGGTGCGGGAGGCCGGCGGAGCGGCCGTGGCCTCCCCCCGGGGAGCGGAGCGGCGCGGAGGGGCGGGAGTGGCCCTAGTCGGTGTGGCGGGGGCCCGAGCGCGGCCGCCCCGTCGCGGAGCAGCCCCCGGGAGGCGGCGCCAGGCCCCGGCAGCGGGGACGTGAGCGCGGCCGGGACCCGCCGTCGGAGCGTCCGATCCCGGTTCCCGCGGGCGGGAAGCGCGTCCTCGGCCCCTGTGGCCTGTCCTGGCTCCCCCTGGGACTGAGCGGCACTAGGACGGCTGAGAGCTCGGTGCTCCTGCCGCCACCGCAACAAAACCCAGCCTTCCCGAGTGCTCAATTCCCTATCACTTTTGTCCTTTTTATTTGTAAATTGCACGGCTGTTGGAATAAACACAACCCCATGCAGCGCTACAAGCTGGGCACAGAGTGGCTGGAGAGCAACCAGGCAGAAAAGGACCTGGGAGTTTGGATTGACAGGAAGCTGAACATGAGCCAGCAGTGTGCCCAGGTGGCCAAGAAGGCCAATGGCATCCTGGCCTGGATCAGGAACAGTGTGGCCAACAGCTCCAGGAAAGTGATTCTTCCCCTGGACTCAGCGCTGCTGAGGCTACACCTGGAGTACTGTGTCCAGTTCTGGGCCCCTCAGTTCAGGAAGGATATTGAGGTGCTGGAGCAGGTCCAGAGAAGAGCAACGAGGCTGGTGAAGGGACTTGAACGCAAGTCCTATGAGGAGAGGCTGAGGGAGCTGGGGCTGTTCAGCCTGGAGAAGAGGAGGCTCAGGGGACACCTCATCACTCTCTGCAACTCCCTGAAAGAAGGCAGTCACGAGGTGGGGGTTGGTCTCTTCTCCCAGGCAGCTATCAGCAAGACAAGAGGGCATGGTCTTAAGCTGTGCCAGGGGACATCTAGGTTAGATATTAAGAAGAAATTCTTTGCAGAAAGGGTAATTAGGCATTGGAATGGGCTGTCCAGGGCAGTGGTGGATTCTCTGTCCCTGGAGATTTTTAAGATGAGACTGGATGTGGCACTTAGTGCCATGGTCTAGCAACCACGGTGGTACTGGATCAAGTGTTGGACTTGATGATCTCAGAGGTCTTTTCCAACCTGGCTGATTCTATGATTCTATGAAAGGCGAGACTTGCCCCAGTCACCCCCCCATACTCCATTGGTAAAGTGCTCGGTGGAGGTCAGTCATCAGCTCCTCAAGTGAGCCCAGCACCTTGGTCCTGCTATTCTCCACAAGAAGCCTTTGATTCCAAGGAAGGTGTTCTGACCTTACTGAAGCATGCTCCTCTTGGAAGGAATCTTGCTTTGTGGTAATGCAAGTGGCACACAAGAAACCTCACTGTTAGGCTGATTCCACTCACATTGGGAGGACTGGGAAGTATCTCCTAAGGCAAGGACTTCAGTAACAACTCTTGAATTAAATGATCACCATACTGAGGAGTAGCCAGCGCAGCTGCCAGCACTATGCTCTGCGTGGAACAGGAGAATGGATCCCTGTCATGGGTCCACAGAACCTGCCCTGACAAGTGGAAACATTTTAGAAGTCAAACGAGAAGACCAGGATCCCATCTGCTGAGTCCTGAACTGAGATTGCAGAATATCCATGGAAGGATCCTTCAGCCAATTTAAAGAGGCATGGATTTGGCTCATTTGCCCTCAGAATCCAAGAAATGGAACCCTGCCAAATGTATAGGTGGACAAATTTCACTAATGTTAACACAAAAAAAAAAAAAAGGAAAGAAGAAAGAGCATAGGAAGTTACTAACTTTGCTTATCACAATTTGAAATTCCAGTAGAAAAAGTTGTTGAAGTTTCAAAACTCAGAAGACTTCAAAAGTTTCAGTCTGTCACTAGAGCAGAAAATGCCAACGCAAGCACTGCTCCCTTTTGCCATGGAATCTCCTTCCAACTTGGCTGGCCTTGGCCCTGCAGGGGAGCAAGAGCCAAGGAGCCTTCCCCTTTCTCACAAGGTCCAGGGGAATGAGCCAAGCTAGGAGGGAGAGGGCATTTTGTCTTCCCAAGACATTTGGTTTTCAGTTTTGCAAAACCTCAAGAATTTTAAAAAATAGCTAATGATGTTCACAAAACCTCAAATTCTACTAAGTTTGCTCATTCTCCCTGCTATAGTAAGAGTCTTTATATCTATATATGTAGCTGTATGGTGTGTTTTCCACAAGACTTTGAACAGCACTGGCACAACTCTCATCGGGAAGCTGCTCTGGGATTATAGTTGGAGAAGAGAGTGCAGGAAAGTGTTTAAGAGACCAGGAAAGTATCTTTGAGATAATGTGGTGCATTATTTGTACATGCATATGTGAAGCGTTTTTACAATTTTAAGTCAGCAAAATGACAATAAAGAGACATTTTATTGTGACTGCTTTTAACCAGCTACCTCATAGCAAAACTCTTGTTTCCATCTCTGTGGGTGTTACAGGAATGAAGGATTGATAGCATATTGTTTCATGCTTAGTTGCTTATGTATAGGACAATGACCTTTGAGAGGACAGATTTGGTTGTGTTCTTTCCACGACTGTGAAAATGCTCACTGCTCACTTTCCTCTGGCCACCTCAGAAGAGGTAATAATCTTCTTTCCAAGATTCCTGATGGAAAGTCTCAAGGAAACAAATATGCACTTTGCTTTCCTCAGCTAGCCAATGTGCACATGCAAACATTGGAATTACGTTCACATTTCTCAATCTACCTCATTTTTCAGTACAAGGAGAAAATGAACAATGATAATTAGAGAGATTTTTATATAGTCAGATTTACTAACATCTAGGAACACAATTGAGGTAACAGTAGATCTCATAGTAATGTTTTTCTGTAGTGTTTTACCTTCCATTGTATTTTGCTTCAGACTGGCACATCAGGCACGAGCAGAGTTCCTTAAGTTCTCATTTCTTTATGCACCTCCCTTTGCCTTTTTCATTCTACTATTTTCCTTCTGCACCAGCCCTAGGGGCCCTCCATGTTGGATCAGGTTAGCATCATGCGAGGTGACATACATTACTGAAAATCAGCATGGGGAATGTCATGACTCTGGTATGGCACTATCTCAGAAAGAACTGCAATTTGATGGATCTCCACCAAATATTCCATGGTTTTGCCTAGGAGTTATCACTGACATTCTGACTTAGCTTGACTTCAGGCAAGGCTTGAACTCTCCTACATTAGAAGAAATTCCAATAAAGTCGAATATGCTATACATGCTAAAAATTTTGGTTTACTGCTTTTCTGATAAAATTGAAGATTCATGCTTTTGGCACGATCCAAAAGACAAAGTCAGTGACTTTACCTGAGTGAAATTCTTAGCAATTTTTTTTTCTTTTTTTCCCACAAAAGCATCCCTACTAATTGAAATGGATCTAATTGCATGAACATGATGAGGAGTCCATCAGGTTTTATCCTTCAGTCCTGGATGTTCACCTGATGCTGATAAACATTCTTTCTGAAATGCTGTCCCATAGTTCTGAAGACTTTTTCATTTTCTTCTTCCTGTGGTGAAGTTTGATTTTCATAATTCACTATAGCGAGGATCCAAAACTGAAACCGATGACTTGAGATGAGCACGTGACCCAGTCATTCAGTTTTTTGAATGAGCTAGTAGGGACAGGGAGAGAGCTGGGTGTTTCCTCAGACATCATGTTGTAAGTACTCCAGCTAAATGCAGATTTTAAGTCCTGGTATAGAATACACAAGGGAGAGTGAATTCATCTATGATAAAGGAGAAAGTTATTTTTGACAAAGCTTTATGTATGCTTTAGTTTAAGTTCTGGTGCTAGTTAAAAATATGCATCATAATCAGGTACTTAGTTTTCTGCTCTTTGATTCAGAGGGAGAAGTACTTTGGTTTGTTGGGGTTTTTTTAAACCTTCCTAAAGTAATTTCCGTGTATAAAATATATCCAGATCCCAGGTATAAAATATATCCAAAATGACAAGATATTCTATCAGAACAAATGACCATAGGCTGCACAAGCACAATTGCTGTACTTTTGCAACAAACTTGTCAAAGAGGGAAGTCTTGCTACCACCCATTTACAAACTTCATCTTTACTCAACAAAGTGCTGTATACAAAAACTTGTGCAGTGGTTTCAGCAGGACAACATTGAGTTTAAAGGTAAGGGCACATTTAAGTGTTTTGGTAAATTGGTTCCTACATGATTTAACTGGTGTCACACAGTAACTCATGGAAAGAACCGTAAGTTGGAACTCAAGGCTTCCAACTCGTGGCTGGAAACTTTAATCTGGAAACTTTTGTTCCCTGTTCTTACAGTACATATGACAAAGCAAATATCCATCTACAAAGAGTTGACTTTGTCCTTAACCATTTTATAGAATTTTTGTATTTTTTCCCCACATGTGAGCTGCTGAATATATTAGGACTGCCAAGTAGTTTCAGCCTCCAAAAAGGAACATTCCCCTACCAAGTGCAATGCAAATGAGCACTGAAAATGTTCAGTAAATCCCACATTGTTGCTCTGGATTCCAAAAAAACCCTTTTACCAGATTCAGAACAGATTTATTAGCCAAAGACCTGCTTTTATAATGACATTTTTACATCATTTCACATTCTATTACAGAAGTATTGATATTTTCACTTATAAAAAAATACATCACTACAGCACTGACTTTTAAATAACAAAGGTTATCCTTATTGTTGAGGCTGTAATACTGTAATTTTTATTTATTTGCAGTACTGTGCTTTTTGTCTGTCAAATGGGATTTGGTCTGTTGTATTTATATATGTTCAAAGGCAACCCAAATCTCAAACCTTTCAGATGAATGGGATTCAATCCTTATTTACAAGGAAAATATACTGAAATAGATGGTGTTTTTAGCAGAGGTGCAAATGAATACAACTAAAATTGTAACTTGAGTAATCCAGCTGGATTCTAAAAGTTGTTCAGGGTACAAGATGCCATTCATTTCAGAGGGAGGTAGAGCCAAAATACTTTTTAAGGCTTGGGCCTAATTTGGTTTTATTTAGTCAGGTGAAATAAAGTAGTAAATGCTTACTGAGAGCTTAACAAGTTATACCAAATGTTTGAATGTTTTCAGCCTAAAAAAGAATTTTTTTATTGCAATGAGACCCTCGTTTTTGTTTCACCAGTATCATGGTGGGTCCCTGCCTTACCTGAACAACTGACATGTGAAATGTGGGTTATTTCCACTGTTGCATGTGTTTACTGCTGAGGGGGCCCATTCTGATGAGACTTTAGGTGCAAACACAGGACAGGAGTCCCTTTCCTTGGCTGACATGCAGTCCCATGCCTGACAGTGATGCCTTTGCTATGCTTTCTTCCCCCTCCCAGCAAGGGCCCTGGGCATCTGAACCCTTCACCTTGACCCCCATTTTTCTGTAGGTACAGCAGGGTCTCTAGCTGACAGCAAAGTATGGACTCACCAGGTAGTGTGTCTCTGAAATGTGGGATTCATGGAGTTTGAAGAGATCAGGAGGCACAACTGGGCAGAGAAACTGAATGAATGAAGGTTCCAACAGGCCAAGAAAAAAACAAAGAATTGAAATTGATTGCAAAAACTTGAAAGGCCACAGAGAACAGTCTGGGGGTTTGATATCTCTCCATATGTTCAAAACTCCCACAGATGGAGTCATGAGTCCCACAGGATGAAGTGATGAAAAAAGGCAATTCATGAAACTACTACAGCTGGCTGTGTGTCTCTCACAGGGAGAAGGAGTGTCACTGAGCTGTGGTCTGATAATAATTATGAAGAATTTTATTATGAAGAATAAAGCTGAACAAATAATTCCTATATTATTTTTTTAAATTTAATATATGTTTTGTCTCTTTTTCTCCTCATAAGAACATCCACACTCAGACCACACTTCCCCTAGCACATTAATTATTCGGGTGTGCTCATATAACTATTACTTGCATTGTTGATGAACATTTAAAATCCAAATCATCTTGCTTATCTTTGAATGCTCAGAGGACTCAGATGGCACCATTTCAGCTCCACAGTTAGCACACCATCACTTCCAAACAAATATTTGGCCATATGTATTAAAAGTGGGGCCTTTTATGGTACTTGTGCTTATAAGCATCCATTTTGCTCTAAAATGGCTCTGCAAGACATCATTCACATAGAACTAAGTAATTTCAACCTCTCCTCTGACATAGTTCAAAGGTGAGGAAAATCAGTTTTGCTGCTATAGTCTCTGTTCCACTAGTTCTCTTGCAAAGTGAAAAGGGAGAAATTTGCCCTGATGATAACCATAGACTACTCGATTTGGTAAAGTCATATAATGAAATGCTGGAAAAATATTTATTACAGCATGCACCAGAAACAAAGCCATTTATCTCCACACAGTGACTTGCTACTTCTTGCCTTTAATTTATTCATTAATTTGTAATTAGCTCTATGTTTTCCTCTATTCAAGAAGTAATTGGCTTCACATCAGTGACTAGACTATAAGAAAACTGCAATTTGCTCCCCTTCGAGACATTTATTCCTCTTTTTATATTTTTTCTCTGGCAACAAAAAATGACAAGCTAAACAAGAGTGATAAAATTCAACCTATTTGGTTTACTGATTTTAGTATTTTTACTTGTTTACTTACCTGACAGGAATTAACTGCATTTCTCCTGCAACACTACTTTCTTAAAATTACATCACTTTCCTTTCCATGAATGCTTGTATGATGTGTTGGACACAGGCGCAAGGGAATGGACTGATACTCAGCCAGATGAAGACAGATCAGACATTAGTATGGATTATTGTCTTGCATTTATTTAGTTATTTAGTATTTTAGTATTTTATGTTGTGATAATGTTCACTTCTATGAAACCACAAAGAACAAAGCTGGTTTTAGTTCAAGAAAAGCTATGCTGAGCATAAAGCTTCTAACTAACCCCATACTACATTTTAAATTTGCATGGCAATTTACGTGGTTGATAACATTAAGGAAAAGAAAAGGAGCTGATGATTGTGGCATTTTTGCAATTGTATGAATGTTTTTGCAGAGGTGGGGATGAGCCTGTGTGCATGTCGCTGGTGGTGGAATCCAACATGTTGGTGAGGTTTGCAAGGTGTTCTGTTACTGCATTTGTGAAAGCATAAGTATGTGACTGCTCAAAGGTGAGTCCTTCGTTGCATTATCCCTGTAAACTACTTGTGTTATGCTAGATTGAAGCCACTGAAGTTCAGCCCCAACTTGGGTAAAAATATGTAGCTTTACTTCTCTTTGTTTTGGTTAAATATATTCTATGTGTTAATCCTGTCATCAGACACCCTTTGTTCAAATACAGCAGAAAACCTTTAATTTGCCTAAAATTTTAATTTAATACATTTTTCTTAAAAATAAAATAGCAAACAAGCTAATTATTCATTTAATTTGAATTGTGCTTACTGTTATTCCTCATTTTTCTGCCCCCACTCACAGGTCTAACCACTTGCATATTTATAAAAATCCATCCAAAAACCATCTAGAAACCAGCTCAATATCAACCTTCAGAAAAAGTCCTGGCCAAGGCAGTTTTTTAGCTACTTATCTGCCAACCTGGATGACTCTTCATTCAAAAGTCCAGCTCATGTAGCAGTCTTCATTTCCTGAAATTTAATGGATAATTCTCCGTTTGCCACTGGGGCTTAATATTTTGCTAACAATTACAGAATTAGATATTTTGCATTTTCCTTCTCTAAAAGGTCTTCTATATTTTGCATTTTCCTTCTACAAAAGGTATCATGGGCTTCCTTTGGTAAATACATCTTGCTTTTATCCAGTTTTTCTTCCTATCTTCATTTACTCTTTGTTTCAGTATTTAAGTTCATTGCGCTTTACTGAGATCTGATTTGTTCTCTCTTCTCCTTTATGAAATATATATTAATTTTACCCATTTCCTGTGAGACTGTCCCAGATGAGATAGATTCATTCAAATTACTTGCTTCTGGGTTTGGAGTCTTCTATGCCAGTTAATACCCTTTATTCATTTTTGCTTTTTTCACCCTTTTTTTCCCCTCCCTTTTTTTCTTTTATTTTTCCTTGTATTTAAAATCAGTGTATAATTCTTGAAATATGAACACCAGAAATGCATGTAGCTTTGCAGTCAAAGAAGTAATAACAATATTTTCCCTGTTCTAGTCAGAATTCTCCTATGTATATGTGTCCAAGATTTATGTGCTTTTCATAATCTTATCACAGTGCTGGATGAATTGTTCAATTAATTATCGCATCATGACCCTTTGAAAATCTTGATTAGAATTACTGCATCTATATTCTCTTATTTCACTGAATTAAAGTATGTGTTCTTAAGGGAGACCACCTCCAATTTTTGTGTAATCTGAAGACCTCAGCAGTTTTGGTATTTTGTTTCAGGTATGTAGAACTATTGAACATAGCTGCATTGGGAAGAGCCCCTTACAGGACCTCTCTGCATTGCCAACTCTTCAGCCACCCATAGTGAAGATCTTTCACTTACAACTATTACTACAATTAAAACAGCTACTATGCTCTGTTTACAACTGCTTTTTATCTACAGTGGATCTATGTTGAAAATATTCTGGGGACAATAACTGACAAACTCCTCGTATACATGTTAGCAAAAGAAATAGAATTTTGTTCAGAAAAGCCTTTCATTATTTTCTTGATCCTGTTCTCCAGGAAAATTAAATTTCTGTCCTTGAGTTAAAAACAAAATTCTAAAACATACAACATTGATGAAATTTTATGTTAGAATCTGAAAGAAATTTTTTGCTAAAAATCTTCCTAGTAGTTGGCAAGATACACTCCTCTATATCATGTCTATAATAGTTCTTCCTCACTGAACTGTTTATTTCATAGATTAGTCATGTCTGAGGTGTTTTTGTATTTTAAAGTGGAAGATGTCCTGAAAATCTGAATAATTTTAATTAGGTACTGTTACATCTGTTACACTTATCAGGAGAAGATATCAATGACTCTGTGTACATATGTATATTCTTATCTCTGACTGAAGTGGAACCTGATGTATAGGTAAGGCTGTGGTCTTGAATGAGAAATGCCCATATAGAAAATAAGAACATTTTTGCACTAGCTTTCCTCCTAAATTTCTTATTAAATGCTTTCAGTACTGAGATGGAAAAAGTCAACCATCTTTTTCTTCCCAAGTAAATAATGTAATTTTGATCAATTATTTTGTTAAATTATACAAGTGCTTTCTCCTTTCTTTGGGCCCCAGAATTACTGTGGCAATTTGATATGCTTGAGGATGGTAGAGGAAGGTACCCAAATACCACTTTCTGTGTCCCAGAAGTGTTGAAGTCCTTTTTACATGAAGCTGGCTATATATCTTTATTTATTGTTTCAGACATCCAAAATCATACTAAAATACCAGTGGCTCCCACATTCAAAAGCAGCTAGTAACTGAACCTCCATTTTTTTAGCAACTCAGCACACCTTCGGAGCGACTTGTTACTATAGTATAAATCTATGGACACGTAATCTGATAATTCATTAGAAGTAGGCTTCTATGTGGGCTTGTTTTTCAGTTTCTTTATAGAACATGAGAGAGAAACTGATATTCCTGCCACTGAATTTTGGATACTAGGTGAAAAATAGCATGGCTGTTTGAAAGGACTTAAAGGTCTTAAAGACTTTTAGATGTAGTTTGAAATTTCAGTTTTCTGTATGGCTTGCATAATATTACTATGTGTTAAAGGCATGTTAATAGATAGTCTGTAGTCCTGTTCAGATTAGATCTCCAAAAAACATTCCTGAACAACTGTGATTAATTTCTCTTCAGAGAAGAAGTAAAGTATGCAGTAAGGCGTATTCCCTGCATCAACATCTTTGACTAAGAACTGTAGCTACAACTTTCATTAAGTTATATGCGTGAGTCCCCTTGAGACCACATTCTTACATGTAATGAGGAGCCATTTTCAAAATAATAAAGTTTGTGTTTTCAAATTCCATGAAAGTTTATTAGATATCTAAGAATTGGTTATTTTTTACACCATCACGGATGGTTAGCAAACTCCTGGTTTGTGTCCTTTATTAATTCAGTGCTCTCTTGTTATGATTTTCTCAGATTCATTTCACTGTAAGTAAATTAGTGCAATAGTTGGAGCATAAATAATTATGTCTACATTTTGTGTGCCAAAATTAGATTGAAGTTCTTTGTTTGTTGGAAATCAAGTTTTTAGTAATTAATGAAAACCTAATTCCCTGGCCTTCGTTAAGAATTACTATTTCAGCTTCTTGGGTTGAGAAGTAAAGCTAGACACTACCTCTAAAATAGTGCATTTCACTCTGTAAATGGAAGGGCTGCAATCTCTTTAGCCAGCCTAGGGTTCCTTGTAGGAATATATGAACTATGAAGTAGGATATATTCAGCCAAATACTGCTCCTAGTGTCTTAAACCACCTTCTGAAGGGGGCTAATGGATGACACATAACCAGAGGATGAGGTTATTTGCACCAAATGCCCTAATTGGCTCTTACAGAGCCACTTTTTTATGCTGAAGTGTAAACTGGTCTTTCCACCCTGCTTTCTGCTCAGAGGTGTGCATCACTCCAGTATGAATAGGATGTAAATTTGAGTTATGTGTGTGCCTCTGTTGTTGTCACTTAAAAGACTGCTGTGAGATGATCAGTAGATTGATGGCTTTAACATGTCATGGAGAAACTGTACAATTAAACTTACCACGCTGTAGTTCAAACAAGCTTGAGAGACATCTGGCTAATCACATGAGTGGTGTAGCCACAGGTACACAAGTTGCTCATGGACCATTGCTCCTATCTCAGTTAAGGAGGTGTCTATCATCTTTTAAACATACAGTAGTGACTTCTGCTCCTGGTAGGACACAGTCTGACTTTATCCTATAAATCTGCAGTGATTAGTTCTGCCAGGAAAATCACTGGCTTCCAACTGCCTTACACATATGGCCTCCAAAAATCAGATCTGCAGAAGAACGCAAAAGAAAATTTTCTCAAATTATTGTTGGAAAAAAGACAATGGAAGCTCTTTTCTGAGAGTTGGCCTGGTTAGAATGCTGATTTTCTTAGAAATTCAGTCCCAGATATAATTAAAACGTCATCAGACTTCTGCATCATTGAAGTCTGCGTTAGGTTGAACACACAGCCAAAAGGAAATGTGGTTTAGAACTTTCATAACACAAGGCCAGACTGAGATCTTCTTTGATCTTTACTGGATTGCTTTATAGGCAACCTATTTCACAACTGCATTTAGTCATCTGTCTTCATGATAGAAAGCAGATTTTGTGTACGTTTGCGCATTGTAAAAGCGGTAAGCAGGTCATGGCACAGGATCATGGAACAGTGTCATCTCATGGATATTCCCTGTTGAGATCTATTCTACAGCTTCATGACAACTTAGAAAGATGTCAAAGAGCATCTGTACCTAGGTAAATAGAAGAAATAATAATAATAAAGTTGTTTTTCTTTTTCTCTTATTTCCATGAGGAAAAATAGAAGGTCCAGAAGGAGAATTTTAAAACAAATGGGATTATGCTTGCTAAGAAACTAAAAATGTCAAGTAAAAAATTGAGATTTTGGAAACTTCCAATTGTGATGGGTTGAGAGCTGCCCTAACTATAAAAGTATATATTTTTTTCTCTTAACTCAGAATATAGTTATACAACTCTTAGCTAGTCTTTCTGTGGCCGACAGAGAGACACAGGCATTTCCAGAGGATGACCCCTCCCCTCTTAAAAGTAAGTCTAAAATGAAAAAGATCCAAAGTTTAAAAGCTTACCAAAGACCAAAATGAACAAAACGTGACTTTAAAGGTTACAGTGAAAGTAAATGAATGAGTTGTCAGAGTTCACGCATTGTTCTGATAAGCCTGAACACATTTTTTTCCCTTATGTGTTGCCATCTATTTAAACTTTTGAAGATCCCTTGAGTCTTTCATGTTTAGTCTCTGTGAGTTAGTTGTTCTGTGACTGGCAAGTTTTTACCTGCCCTCACAATTCAAGGTGTAGCTAAAAAAACAAATGTGAAAAATGCAGATACTGAAAATTAACAGTGAAGACAAAGAAGAATGAGTACTGAAAGTCCTAAAGTGAGTGAATGAGGGCATTGAGCCCATCACACAGAAGAAGGAAGGTAAATGTGCTAAATTCAAGTACAGATCTGGACATTTAAGTCAATGCTGGACTCAGATTCTGAAGGGGAGTTAATTTCCCACTGATCTTCTAAGCTCTGTAAGAGCAAGATAAACCCTTGAGACATTCAGGCTGGTAGGGTAAAAAGTACAAATTATTCCAGCTCTTGTGTCAACTCATTATTTAGAGTTTCAAAAAGTGATACAAGACCCAGTGAAAATAACCAGGAACTCCTTCATGTCAAACCACATTTGCCCACAGGTTGGATAATCAGTATGGACTTCTGCCAAAAATTGTAGATACTAAAGAGTGGGAAATGCAGTGCCTGAGTAATGATACAGGCTTTGGACAAGGATGGTCCTATCCTTTCCTGCATGTTTCACACATTCCTCTTGGGAGCTATGAACTCAGGATTTATACGTTCAATTCTGCAGTGAGGGTACTAAAACTATAAGAATTCTCTATGAAGTCAGTATTTCTCTTGGACATCAATTTCTTATTCTCTTGCTACTATACTCCAGTGTTTCTCTTAAGGGAGTGCCATTATCTGTTCCCTGTATGTGACACCAATCACACAATGCCCTTCCAGCCTTTATCTTTGTTGTCTACTTCCCAAATCTATTGTCCTTTTGCTGTCTCCTGACCAACACTACTTTCCCCCACTCCTGACTTGCTTGGTCTGCTTTTGAAAGTAACTCCCAAACTACTTTCTTGACATTTACAAGTCAGGCTACTTCTCTTTTAATTGAATTTTGAAATTTTATTTCAAAAATGAGGTCACAAAGCTGCTTCTAAATGACTTTTTTTTTTGTGTGTGTGTGTGAGCGGAGTATATCAGATGTAAGATGTGTTCATTCAAACATTAGAACAACCTTACCAAATATCTTTTTCTGAAAATTCCTAAAAATTTTTCTCTGAGACAGCCTGAAACCCAGAAAATTTTAGTTGAGAGTATTATCATGGGAAAAACTTATAAGCTAATAAAAAAAGTCAGATACCCATACTACAGAAATGTTGTTATCTGCACTGTCTGTGACATTTCTGTCACATATATAGCAGTTGTTACTGGATGCCTTGGGATAATCCACAAGTATCAGATTATCCACACTACCAAATATTAAGCAAACAGAAGAGATTTATGTCAGTAGGAAATAGAAGTTGACCCTCACTATGTAGGAATGTTCCTAGGAAGGGAGGATCAAGGAACTTTTTCTAGCCAGATCATGATCTGTTGAGTGATTATTCTAATATGAAATATATCTCTAAATCTCTGCCTAGTCCAAAAGGTTGAAGTTAAGTATGGTTGAAAAAAAAATAAAATTCCTTGAATCCTATTAAAAAATTAGTTTGAACTTACTTTATGGACAGACACAAACTGAACTGGCATCAATACAGTTTTCTAAAGCTTAAGGCATGAAAGAAAATCCTCAGTAAATAGAGAGTTCATGTTTCAAGCAAGCAACATGAAAATAAAAAGTGATCCATATTGTATTAACCTCTGGAAGTAGAAAGGAGTCTTCCAAGAAAACTTAGATCTCCTAGAAAAGTGGTATATACTTCTCACAAAGTCATAAAAAACTGCTCACAAAATGTAGCTTATCCTTTATATATTTCATGAAAATTTTGCATGCCTGACATATTTTCATGTCAGTTCTGTGTATTCAGTTTACATAAAAATGTTCAGCTAAGAGTAAAATCTACAGGGGAAAGGTCTGACGGTTCTTGCACCACAAACATATAAGATTTTTTTTGTTGGTTTTTTTACCCATGAAACTTTGGAAATCTCAAATGGCAACTACTAAATTGCATACTAGAGACAGGCATGAAAACAACCTCTCAACTTAAATGGATGGCCATAAGTAACTCCTCATTACAGCTGCATTTGGCAGGGAGTGTGAAGAGGTCACTAAACTATACATCAAACTGGGAAGTCGTGCCAGGAAAACTTGCATTTCTGGAGTTGACATAGCAGTGTGCAGTGCCTCAGAATTATAGTATATGGAACAAATTCTGATGTCCCTACTCAGTTTTTAATCATTCTTTACTCAAAAAATGTCACAGAATGAAACAGGAACAGTGCCAGAATAAAGACTGCGTTATAGTTGGGATTAACAATGGTTTGCTGTTTCAAAGATGACTATTCCAAGTACTCTACAACTCACATATAACCCTGACTTTTTGGAAAATCGTTGGTCTCCTGAGGCTGCAAGGTATAGTTAGCGTCCCAGGTTCACGGTTATTTAAGCAATTGATTCCAAAGTGCTCCTATCCCGTACCTGTAGAGCAGTACACAAAGCCACTCAATCCTTCATTTTCTATGTACAACTAAGGCTCAAACCTTGGCCCAACCTTTCTCAAAATGAACCAAAACCTTGTGGGTATGTCTCAGGCACATAACAGCCATGGCCTTTTAGGCAAACAGATAGTGGAAAGGGGTATAAAAACTTTCTCACGGTTTAAGTTAGCAGCCCAAAGCCAGACTGGAAAATGAGCTGAAAGAAACAACACAGGAACATTGAGGCTTAGTGTCTGTTGAGGAGCAAATAAGCTCCACGCATGCACTATCTCAGTGGCTGGGAGGCTCAAAGAGACAGGCTGATGGTAAGCTAAACTTTACATTTGGCACCTCTGGAGGATCTACAGGTTTCCTGACACCTGCCTAATGGGTGTCTTCTGGGAAGTTTCACACGGGCATGTATGATGGTACAGAACGCGTGTACCTCTGTTTCATAAGCCACGGGTTGTGCAGCGTGGGCAACGACAGAAATGTGCTATGTTTATGTTCTGCCTGCAAGCTGGATTTCTCTTCCAAGAAAATGAGAAAAAGAGAATAGAGGTCACAAGGAAGGGCCTAGAATTTGCGTGGATTTTATCCCGATGTTGTGTTGAGCCATGCATTATGTAGAATCATAGAATATTTTGAGTTGGAAGGGATCCACAAGGATCACTGAAGTCCACCTCCTGGCCCTGCACAGGACAACCCCAAGAGTCACACCATGTGCCTGAGAGCATTGTCCAAATGCTTCTTGAAGTAAGGCTTGGTGCTGTGACCAGTTCCCTCAGAAACCTGTTACAGTGCTCAACCACCCTCTGGGTGAAGAACCTTTCTCTAATATCCAACCTAAACCTCCCCTGATATAACTTCAAGTCATTCCCTCGTGTTCTGTCACCACAGAGAAGAGATCAGTGCCTGCCCCTCCTCTTCCCCTCATGAGGAAGTTGTAAACTGCAACTCTGTCTTCTCTTCTCCAGGCTGAACAGAACAAGTGACCTCAGCTACTCCTCATAGGCTTCCCCTCAAGGCCCTTCACCATCTCTATTGCCCTCCTTTGGATGCTCTCTAAGAGCTTGATATCTTGCTTACATTGTGGTGCCCAAAACTGCACACAGTATTCAAGATGAGACCACACCAGTGCAGAGCAGAACGGGACAATCCCCTCCCTCGACCGCCTGGAGATGCTTTGCCTGATGCCCCCCAGGACATGGTTGGCCCTCCTGGCTGCCAGGGCACTCCTGATTCATGTTCAAGTTGCCATCAACCAGGTCCCCCCAGGTCCCTTTCTGTGGCACTGCTTTCCAGCATCTCATTCCCCAGTCTGTACGTACATCCAGGGTTACCCCATCCCAGGTGCAGAATCTGTCATTTTCCCTTGTTGAAATTCATACAGTTGGTATGTGCATGCAGAGCTGAAATCTTGGAGCATACAAAGATGTCATAGTGTAGCTATAACCCAATACACATAAAATCAATGGATTTGGATGCCAAAGACTTTTTCAAAGTGTTTGAAGATCGATATACAAATTCCAGATTCATTTTCAGAATGCTTTCCAAGAAAATTAATGCTGATGTCCTAGCTAGGATTATACTGGCATGCTTCCTGACAAGTAAACAAGGCACAACAAGTCACTAGGTAGTGTGGGCAAGGGATCCATCATACAGATCCTGTAGAATAAACTCTTCGTAACTCTTCCAGATGCTTCTTAGATATTTTCTTCCTAGATTTTTTTTAGATGTACAGTGCAAGAGAAGAAAAGGAGAGTGGGTACATTAATCGCATTTCCTTGTTTTCAGAGTGTGAAGTTTGTATTACATTGAATAGTAGCTTTTGTGCCCTAAGCTCTGTAATAACAAAGTTCAGAGAATTTTCATTAAAATATAGTTAAGGTCATAAAATTTTAACACTGTACCTGCTCCAAGCTTTTTTAGAAGTGTCTTGAAGGAAATTTGATATTCTAAGACATTTCAAAAAAACTTATCATTTCTAAGTTCTAACCAGCCAGACAGTCACTGAAGAACTCCCATAGCTCTTTCAAGTCCATGTCATTCAAAAATTATGAACCATGAAAAGCTAAAAGTCTGCAAATAGTGTGAATACATCAGTCCCCTGGTTATGTAATGCATATTTTAATTGAGAAAAAATGGTATTTATATTTATCATAACTGTATGTTTAAATATTGTGGTTAGCCAACTCTGAAAAATATCTCCATCAGCTATTTCCCTTCTCTATCATGGTTTGCAAAAAGCCTTCTGGAATATTTTAGACAAGAAATATGAAACTTCTTTTTTACATATTCCATTAGGATTATTTCCTCAGTCCAAGAAAGTGGTAGAGAAAAAGTTGAGCAAAGAGTAAACTCATCTAGTCAGATGTTCAGTGGCTTGCGTGAGGTATCTTGGATAAAATCTTGACAACTTTACAGAAACAAAAAAAAAAAGCATATCTGAAAAAAATTGACTGGGGAAAGAATTAAAGATGTGAAGCATTCTCCATAGTTTATAACAGTATACAAGGAGTTCTTTGGCCAACAAAGCAGAAAGTGCATAGTACAAGCAAATTTTTTCATTGACTAGCTTTTTGGATTTGGCACAGAGAAGTCTTTACTGACATGCAGTGATTGATGCTGTACGTGACGACAATAAAACTCCCTTCACTTTCTCTCTCTGCATGAGTGATGACTGTAATGACTTTCTCTGTTCTTTTGTTCCCTCCTTGAATTGCTCCTTGCAGTTGCCAAGTTGCCTTGCACCTGATTTATCATAAGAAAATCTTCTCTCTAGCTCTCAAACCTAGCAAAAGAAATCATATGAGGTTGGTTCAGTGGTTTCCAGAACAAAGCAGAGTCCTCATAGGCTACATGCTATTTCCTTGCCTTTTTCTCTTACTTGTTCTATGTTTTTGATTGCTTCTGATTTCTTTTCTTCTCTCTTCCTGATTCTCTTTTCTTCTTTGTCATTGTGGTAGATGTAATTAAATTTTTGAAATGAGAGGGGTTTGCCTGCCATGAAGTAAAAGAATGCTTTTGGACCTGAATGGCTGGAACGCAGCATTTATTTTACTTCCCATTAAACACGTCAGAGTCTGAAAAGTTAATTGTTTGATGCTGAGAGGAGTTCCCTGCTGGGAAAATGACTATATGCAGAAATGACACTGGCAGCTTTTTAGCTCTTCCCAGATGAGATCCTTCTCACAGTAACATAAGGGGCAGAATTTCCAGATGTCGCTGTCTCCAAAGGAAATAGGAACTTCCGCTTTACATGACCCACAAAACATGTTTCACTTCAGTGCACACTACTATGCCAGGAGTGCAGGATCACATCAGTTTTGTGTCCCATAGCCTTAGGGGATGACAAAATATAGGACTACAAAGAAAATCTGTAGTGGGTGAGGTACAGTTCAGTGGTTCAATTCATGTTATGTTGAATCTCAATATTTGAAATCAATTGAGGAGGGTTGATTATATTTAAACCCTGGATACCCTTTCCAAGAAGAAAACAAAATCGTTCATTAGGAAAAAAAACCCCACCTGTGCTCTCTGAATCTAGCAAATGAAAAAGCGCTCCTTGATACAGCCAATACAAGATATGTGACTGCCATATACTAGATGACCTGAAGGATGTTGCGAAAAAGCACAGTTAGTCCTCTGGATGAGCTCAGCTAAGACTGTTTACACTAACTTACATGTCAAATGGGACATATGCACATTCAAGTGCTATTTTGCTGAAAAAAAATACTGTGAATGCATGCAGGCATTTTTTGTTCTAGTTACTGAATTTGCAAACAGCTAGGAGAAGATGAATCTTCTCATTTAAAACATTCAGTACAATTTTATTTGACTTTTCTCTAGTGACTGTGTCAAGGCTGTGTTGGTTTATTGCAACTGAGGAATGAACCTGATGTACATTACAGAAAAAGTACAGATTTCTTTTTTAAAAAACACTACACAGTTTCAATTAAGACACCATTGTATCTCTGTATTCCACTTGGGATGATATAAATATTTATTCTACACATCTGTCTGAGTGCATTTCGAGAGTTAGCCCCCAAACATGGTCTTTAGAGGGCAGATTTTCTCCATTCTCTGCCCAGATTCAGGGGTAGTTTGGTCACTTAGCAGAAGGTTTCCTGGCTTTTGAAAGACTGAGTGTTTAGATGTGTACAAAACTCATTTTGCTTTCTTTCTGGGTCAGACACTGAAATGAGATTGAATCCATGATGCTGGCATGCACTTCATAGTGAATACTGAGACCCCTCTGGGACATGAACAGGAACCAGCATGCTGTAGGTGCAGGGCCTAGAGTAACTGTAGTGCTTTCTGTGATATTGGATACTGTTACCTCTCTATTTCCAGCTGTTTGTCCAAGTTTTGTGCATAGAATATTTTTAAAGGCTGTACAGAGCTGTTGAAAGTACATTAAGAAAGTAGCATCTCCTTAAGTACCTTCTCTGACTATGCAGTAGTGAAAAGACCATTGCTATACTTTTCTGTATTTTCTTTCCTTCATTTGCTCTTAGTTCTTCTATCTGTAGTTACCACATTGCCCTGCACATGATTTACACCTAAATCCTATCTTCTCCAAACATAACAAAGCAAAACATTATGGGTGGGGGCTGTTGTTTCAGGAGTCAAAGAAACGTGCAGAATTGTATTGGTTTTCAGAAGCTTGCAGAGGGAAAGGAATATGCAGAAGAGAAGGAAGGATCCAAGTTATGAGAAGACTGTACATGTGAGAAAGGTACAGGGTCTAGGTCATTCTTTACTAGGAACAGAAATTTCCCTGCTGGTTTCCTGAAGAAGCTGTTCTGGTTGCTGCAGTCCTGGGATGCAACTGGTTGTGACCTAGTAGTTTCCTTCCCAGCCAGACGGAAAGCCTAGGACTGGCATTCCTCAGTAGTGATGATGGTGACCGAAAGGGAAGGTGAGTTACAGAAACTTCTCTCTTTATATAATTGTAAGAATTGCAGCACAAAATCCATGAGGTCATCTGTTCAGATTGAATTCAGCACGAAGAGCATGTGATGTTTCCTTGAAGTGATGATCTACAGTAGAAACCAAAAAAAAAAAAAAAAATTAGGCAGAAAAAGAAAGGTTGAGGAGATGGAGATAGAAAAATGCAGAGAGGAGAGAAAGAGTAAGCCATTAGAAGTGGAAAAACCCCCAAACATGAATAAAATAAGTGTTATAGAGAGATTTCTTTTGCTGCCCTTTACTCAAGAATTATTTCTCTGGGCTACTGGAAAAGCAATATCACTTTTGGATGGTGGTGATGTTCTACTTGAGTCAACCTGGTATGTACTATAACCCCATATTTTGAGAAATGCCATGTGAGAAAGTGAAGACTTCATTTATGTAGACATGGAAAGGAAATCATAAAAACCATTCTTTCCACTCATATTTTTGCTGAATGGAATAAGACTCCCTGTATCTTACCTCCTCAGCCAGATAAACATTCAGCTGAAATCATGTTATTTCACAGACTCGACTCTCAACAGAAGCCAATCTCCTCATGGCCCATTTGCCACAGTCTGACAGTATAATCCAAATAAGCCACAAATACTAAACAGTGATAAAATATAGGAAAGGATTCAGTGGAAGATAGTGAAATAGGTAACTGTATCCTATTTTGAGGAGTTATCAGCATAGTTTCTCAGCACAGTGCTAGTGACATTACTATGCTACAAAAGATACATTCTACCAGTTGAAGAACTTAGCCTGGTATTTTAGTAATTACATGGTAGCACCACTTTCTATAAATTTCAGTGGAAAGGACAGAAGTATAGATCAATCTTTCCACTTAGATTTAGAAAGGTGGACTTACAGAGGTCCTCCAGTTCTAGGTATGACAGATACAATCTTCACTGTCATAATGGGAAATGCCTCTAGAACAAGAAGAGTTTTCAAGCAAATGAAATGGTCATTATACGCCAACTTAAATTTCCCCAGAGATCAAAGTAACTTACTAGTTTGGGTTTTTTTCTCTGTTGTATTAAGAGATTCAGTTTCTGAGGCTTTGGAGAAGAGGGGAGAGAGATTTGTTTCTTTTTTTTCCTGCTGTTCTTCAGTGGCTTGTGAGGGGATAGAAAATAGCAACTTCAATGGGAAGAAGGGGCTAGTAGCTCTTTCTGAGAATATTTCTGTATTTTATGTGGATCAATAAATGAAACAACACAGTAGAATAAATAATAATATTTAAAAGGAATAAAAAACATTTAAAAGGGATAAAGTTCCTCACACTACACTAGATTATACTGAGTGACAGTTATGCAGGGGGTAAGTGCATGTCTTTATAAAGGGCTTAGTCTTTTATAACATATTTTTCTTAAAAATGTTAGCCTAGCCTGAAAGTGAGGCAGAGTGGGTGGGATAGAGTTTTTGTGTATGTGTGCATGTATATAGAATAAAAGATAAAATAAATACAAACTAATTGAAGCCTACTTGTGGAATTTCTTATTGTTTAAAAAAAAAAAAAAAGTTAAAAAAAAAAGTCCTTATGCTTGAGGGAAAACAGTAATTAAACGCAGCTTTTCACAGCAATAGCCATACAGACCAAATACTCGTATAGGTCAGGGCCACTACACTTTGTTAAAATGGTCAAGTCAGCAGTACCGTGCCTGTGGCTTCCCTCATGTGTCTAACATGAAATAGCAGGAACACAAATGGTGTCATAAAGTGTGCAAAGTGAAGAAATAAAAAACAAGTATTTCCAGTTCTGAGAACTACATTTTGGAGAGAAAAAAAAAAGATTTCTTGCACAACTGTAATATGTCTTGGGGAAAAATCCTCTTGAAACCACATTTTTTTTCCTCTCAGAAACCTTTTACTAAAAGTAATAATAATAATAATACCAAAGGCCATTCTTAAGTCTGGAAAAAAACATTTAGCCTTTCTAAACATAAATCATCGTGTCCCCCCACTTTGTTCCTCTAGCACAGAGCACCTGCTTTTGCTTTGTCCAGCTCTGGCTGCATATTATATCTCCTGAATTTTCCTAGAGAAGGAATGTGTCTTCTGTGCAAACTGCCCTGCAGTCAGTACTTGGTTTGGAAGCGAAACCTAATCTCTGAGAATCTCCAGAGGGCAAACTAATTCCCTAAATCGCATAGGTCTAAGTAGTGGAATTGCTTTAAAATCCAGTTGATTTTTGTGTTTGGTTTGTTTCGATTTTTTACTCTAAGTTGCATTGAGCAAATTCCTCACCCCCTCACTGTGAGTTTGCTTTTAAACAAAGTGCAAAATGGGAGCATGCTGCCATCCTCAATAACACATTTGTGCTGCCTATAAAACCAGATGGGAGTTTGATGAATCTTGTTACTCCTATAGCTCTGTGCTGTCTATAAAATCTGTCTGCATACAGGTTAAAGGTGCTTTTTTTGATGTAACTCTTCCAAAATAGCTATTGTGTTTGAACATCACAAATTTTCTCATCCTCCATACCCTACAGACAAGCCTCAGGACCTCACATATTTCCAATCCAATTGTCTTCCAGAGAGGAAGATATGGCAACAGACACAGAGCCCAGGAAATAGACTTTGATCTTTTCTTTCTTCCTGTTCATGAAGATCTGCTCATAAATTTCTCCAGTACTTTTTATTTTTTAATATTTAATTACAGAAAGGAGAAACACCAGCTGAACTGTGTGCCCTTGTGTACACACAGTTTCATTACTCAAAGCAAGAGCAGAGCTCTGGAGCAGCACAGCTGTCTCCATCCTCCCTCCCTCGGCTTTGTAATGGACCTTTCTTTTTGTTCCCTCCACTTCCGAAGCCACTCTTCATATGACTGCAATGCTCCACCCCCGAGTTGCATGCTAGCAATACATGGAGGGCAGATGCTCCAATATGAACAGTATTTCATGCTCTTAGCTATAAAATTAGTGTTTAAGTGACATGATAGACTACACTAACTTTGAGTGATGAGTTTCTGTTAGTTTAATTATACTATATCTCCATTTTTACCCCTTTTTTTCTCCCACCTTATGCTCTATTTCAGGAAAGCACATAAGCCAATAAATAACAAACTGACTAGATTTATTCTTTTCAACAGGACTACACATGTGCATGAAATTTAACATATGCTCAAACACTTAGTTAAGCAGCTTTAACAGCAAAATCATAATTACTGTCCAAACCCTGTATTTTACTTAGAAGTGTGTAGTTTTAACTGTGATTCTTTTACTTGACAGTTAGCATTTCCTAGGGGAAAGAACAAATATCTGTGTAATTTCTAAACACATTTCATGTCTGCCCACCAACAAAAAGCAGAGTTTGCTTGGAGAAAATTCTTCTAAGTGGGTGTTTCCTCACTTCTAACCTCACAAATTGCTGCTGTATAAGGTAGGTAGAGCTTTGACAGCTCAGTACGTTGATCCATACACCTTCGTCCACTGCTTTGTAGTATTACAATACATTCTCCCGTCAGGTGTTCATCTGCTCAGTCAGATACAGCACCGCAATTCCAACAGATGCAAAAATGTATGGTGACTGATACCTCTGAGCAGGTACAGGAGTACACACTCCTGTAGGTCACTACTGTTTACTTAAAAGAAAAAGTTCCAAGAAAATCCCTTGTCCTATGTGTCTTTTTCTTTGTGACACTATTCAGTGTGTTGGTGTTTCCTTATGTGTATAAAGAGGGAAGAAAGTGGCCCAGCTAAAATTAAGAAGAGAACTGCCAAACTGCCTTGCATTTAGTACAGCTAGGAATGCAAGCAATATTTATAATGTGAATGCAAAATAACTTCCAAAGTTGATAGTGCTATTCTAATGTTTCAAGTTAAAAGGCATAAGCCACATCATGCATTCTTTGCTGCTTTTAATCAGTCATGTTAAAAAAGGCAATTGCTAAAACAAAAGAAGATTAAAGGCATCTGACTGAACTCTTTTGTCATTTGCTTTCATTAATGTGTATGCTCTATCAAGCCTCCAGGTCAAGTGTGTTCATTTTCACCATACAGTGTATTGCATTTTATACTGCCTGAACTTAGGTTCTCATATTCTGCAAGCTAATAGCAATGATGTCATTACACATTTCCTTGTGCTTTTACATACAGATTGCAAAAAATGTTCTGCTATATTTTTCTGTTTCAGTTGGTGACATAATAACCTCCTCCCATAGTCTTTTTATATACCTGGTAATTGAAATAGCATATTAAGATTTCTCATACCGTAAGGTCTTCTCAGTCTTATTTACCATGAGCATTTTCAAGAAAAGAAAGAAAGAGAAAACAAGCTGCTGTTTGATCTGTTCCCCAGCTGTATTTTTTCCAAATGGACTCCAAATGTTTTATGGCTATTGTGTCAGCCCGTCACTTTGCTTTGTGGGTAATTAAGTCATTACAATAACACTTTATATTACTGCACACCAAGGCAAAAATGCTTGCCTTCTGTCAGGAAACTGTAAAAGGCCAGATGCTTCTAAGAGTTCAAGCAAAATCAGAGAGCTATCACTAATCACTGGGCTTGTTTGTGTAGGAGAAACTGAACCCGTGAAGTCAATGTGAAACTTCCTATATAGTTAATCCAACTCCATGAATTAAACTATAGCTTATCTTTTGAATGTAAAGTGACAGAACCTAAAGCTAGGCAGAGATCTGAGATATCTGTGCCTTTCAAGTCACTCACATCAGATCTGTGTACTGCCAGATCACTGAGACGTATATATTCAATGAAAAATCAATCCGGGGTACAAAATTTCAGCCCAAGTATTCAGGACACAGGATGGAGATTGCATGCCAGCTTTATGATTTTAAGCCATCAGTGTGCCAGTTGTGGAAGACAGATGATATTTGTTTTGGCATAAAACTTGAATGATTTAGACAGGCAACGATTGATTCAATGTTAAACTTGGAAGGACAAAGTTAACAGTCTGAAAGTTTTTTGATTCATTTGAATTAGAAAAATGCACACGTACCAGGCTATTACTTTGCATCCTGTGGTCTCAGCACGTATTAATTAGAAACCCTAGAGGCAGCTTATCACTGGCCAGAAAGATTGTGAATTCTAAAGGGAGCAAAGAGTGGAACATCTGAGCTTTGGAGCAGTGGTTGCTTACCACCTCGGAGGTAGAACTTGGAAAGGCTTTTTGGAAACTTATAAGAAATGAGGCTCTCACTCATTTCCACTGTAGTTTAGGATGAATATTACAACACAAATTCCAACATTAATCTACCATTTGTGTTCCTGTTTAAGTAATTTCTTTTTTAAACTGTATATTATGATGTTGGGCAAAGAGCATCAAGGATACAGTGACATGAATTTTAAGTATCATAGTGAAACATCACAAAAAGAATTGTTGTTAACAGATATGTGTTTACACCAGGGAAGCAGTTTACTCTAGATCCTCAAGTACTTTGGTTTAAGTTCTGCAGAACTTATAAAACAAACTAAAAAGCTACATGGTGATACGTAAATATCTTAAATATACATATTTATCAGGAGAAGGGAAGGAAAGGGATGTTCTGAAAACAGCTGCTTCTCAAAAAGGTGCAAGTTCCCGAGCCAGAGCTCCAAAATAGTTGCTCGGAAGCCATTTCTCTTCATACATGTTTATCTGGTTACTAATGCACAGTATTTCCATATGACTAAAAAATATTTATTATTTTATTTTATGCAGTAAATATTTCCATGTGGACCAAAATATATTAAATTTCCAAGCATTCAGTTGAGTCAATCTACTGTAATTAATTCAAGAATACAGAATGCTAAAATTATGAACATTCTCATTTTTCCCAATTGTGTTTTTTGTTGATTAGCAGAAGGAAGAGATATTTTGCTTTCACTTGGATAAATGTGAAAATTATAGTTACACCTGGATTGCAGTAGCTTCTCTGATTTCAGGTAAAACAATATTTTTCAGTCTATCAGTTGCTGCTCTTTTCCATTGCAAAGTAGGTTTTGACAGTAGGCAAGACCTCTTGAATGAGAGCTGCCTTTGGGTATGAATATAACTGGAACTGCTACCCATAGGGAAAATGTCTTTTCCCCATCAGCTGGATTGCTGTTTCTGATTTCTGACCAAATCAAAGACTCCTTTAATATAGTAGTATGTGCCATTGGAGGAGCTCAGATTTTATCTTCTTATGTGGTAGGATGTTCCACTTTTACAGATGCTATACAGGAGCAGGAGCTATGGATTCTGAATGCAGTTCCTAGGGAGCACGGAAGCACACCTTCACTTTTTTCCCTTTACATATTATGCACTGGACACAACAGTACCACTAGTGGAACCATAATATTCAAGTAAGGCAGTGGGTTTTACTTTCTAAACAGATGATTTTATTAGTGAGATGTCCCTCTTGTTTCTACTTCATCTATGTTGTCATCTTCTCCTTAATACTCAAAACTGAGGAGGATCACCAATCAGACTGGGAAAGATACAAGGCCTGGCGGGAAGTATACGGAGCCTGAAAAGACTATAAATCCACGGACTGACTTGTTATTCCCCAGTTTATTACCAGTTTTATACCAAGTTCAATGTACCCCCATGTTATTCCCTATGGTTTGTACTGTTCAGGGCTTGTTCAGACTTGCCCTCACATTCCTCCCGCCAAAAGTTGTTTACTCCCTTGTTCTCCCCTGGTTTTCCCGCTCATCTCTCACTGATTGGCTGATGGATGCCGCAGTGCAGAGTGAGCTCCCATTGGTCCTTTCCCCTGGATACCCCTAAGTTACACCCACCTTTCCCCTGTCTCCCAATTCTGGTTCACCCTGGGTCGTCAATCCCATGCTCCACCCCAGTTATGGAACCTCCCCTTACCCATACCCTATATAAGTCCCTGTTTTCCCCTACTAAAGTGGCATTGCACCCCTGACCTTCAACCGAGTCCAAACCCTTTTGTGTGGCGCCACGTCCCTATCCCTTTTACCCTCGGGCCATGGCACAAAACCCTGTCCAAATGGGTCACTGATGCTGCAAGGCAGTTAGCAATGGCTGGAGCAGGAAGCTGAGGACCAAGCAGCTCCTGCACTACACAGGCGCCAGAAGCTTTAGGCAGCACTTAGGAAGAAAATTGAAAGACACGTGAGGTATGCTACCTCCAGCCTCCTCTGTCCATCTGAATGCCCACATAGCCTGGCTCCGGATGACATCATTAGAGTAGGATCATGGAGTAAGTCAGCAAATCAGTATCAGATGCAGATGAGACAATAGCACAGGAACTTCAGGAGAGCTGACCTTAAGTGGCTAGTGACCTTTTCCTCTCCATGCCCATTTGGTGGCTTCTGTGGCATGGCGCTACTTGGCTGGGCCTTGCAGATGGAGCTGGCTACAGACCACTGTTTTGGGGAGCCCTGCCAAGAGCACTCAGCTACAGGAAACTTCCTGCCTTGTGCATTGCACCTAAATTTATCTCATTCTTTGCCAATAAAATGCCTCACATACTTAAGCCATTGCAGAAGCAGTAATACTATACATGTGTCTGTTGCTAGAGACATTTCTATTAGCTGTTCAAGGAGACCGTACTGGGACTTGTCCTGAGCACATCCTTACCAGGGGTTCAGCTGGCAGCAGGCAGGGCTCACTTGTCCATGGCAGGAGCCGTTCTCCTGCAAAGGAAGAGCTAGAAAATACCCTGGCTAGGGCTGGACCCCCTTTCCTTGGGGCTGCCTCAGATGAGGTCCCCTCCTCAGCCTTGCTGGGTCTTTCTGCAACCATGTCTGACCCTGCTTCCCTTCACTGGACCCAAATCTCAATCCCCACTGCAGTCACATGTCCAGGCTGGTCCTCAGCCCATCACCATCCCCAGAGAAGCACCAATGCCTCAGGGGTGGGGCAACCCCAGTGCCCCCAGCTGCCCTGCTCTTACCTGGGGCTAGGATGGGCTCTGGTTGCTGAGTCCTGCTGCAGTGGGCTCCTGTGAGGAGCCCCCACTGTCCCCAGAAAGCCCCTGGCCCTGACTGTCCTCTGTCACTCAGCTGCACTTCTGCTTTGGCTGCAGGTGTTGCCTAGTATCTTACTGGCAATTTCAGACCATTTTTCACTGGCACCCATTATCATTCTGCCACACAGGATCAAATAGCACATATCTACCCTATTGTCCTAATAAAAGAACAGCATTATGTATTCATCTTTATATAGAGATATCTTTCAGGGAAGAAACACAAAACCAAAAACCATCACAGATCGCATTGGCAGTGCCACATATAACATTTTGCTTATCAGAGAGTTCTTTCAAAATGTGATTTGCAAAGCAGAGACAGACAGAAGAAATCAGGAAGGGGAGTACTACGTTTCTCAGGAGATAAATGACAAGCAGATCTCGACTAGACTCAGAAAATGAAAAGTGTTTACTGCTTACAAAGCACACTTCATTCACTGTGACCAATTGCACTGTGTCACCATTTGAATTAGGTGAGCAGGAATGCAAGACTGGCCTAAAATCTTTTTAGTCATCTTGGAAAAAATGTGCATAACGATTAATATTAACCACACATATCTGGAAACTTTTTTCAACATCCTCAGATTACTTGAATTGCAGGCTTTTGAGCAACTTGTGGTCCTCCCATGATTCTTCCAAAACATTCCAGGCAATGCTTGTGTTTATAATTTATTGGTAGATAAAAAGGCAGCTACAGATTCAGGTCAACTATCTTGAAATCCTGTAGCAGTAGGGAAGAAGGACCTAAGAAAACAGCATTGATGTCCCAGGTCTCATTAAACACCATCAGTATGCTGAGTTCCACTGTTGTTCAAGGACTTTGCAGGCCTAACATGGAATATAAATCCAAAACTGTAATCCTGAAAATCTTTGCTCCAGCTGTTACCCAAACTTGTGGGCAGTCAAACTACAGAAGTTGACTCTAAAACTCCCTAGGTATCTCACATTTTCTTGAGAAAGTGTGGAAGGGTGTCAAGGTACCTCAGTGCCTGGCTCACAGTGATCAGAATTAAAGTTATAGATGTTTGTTTGTCTAAAAAGCTTAAGAACCTTAAGACTCAACTCTATTAGTTTTCTAGTGCACACATCACAAATACCTAGATGTTCCTTAAAATAAAGTAGCTGCTACTTTTTTTTAAAAAAACAGTCTTTTTTATATAATGCAATGAGTATTTTTAAAAAGGCAAATAAGCCACAAACAAACAAACAATTAAAACAAAACAAAACAAAACACCCAGAAAGCCAAAGCACAGTATGTAGAAGGTGTCGGTTTACTCTCTTCCAGTACAAATAAAGAGAGAAATCTTACAGCAAGGATCCTAACCACTGACACAGGACAGTAAGTGTGCAAGAGGTGGAATGTGGTGGCTGTGGAGGGGAAAAGAATCCTCTACTACCTATCAACTTCCCCCTCTGTCCTTCAGAACCTGTTTTCCCAACAATATGCATCTTCATGCCAAAACCAAAGCACACAAAAGGGACGCAGTTCTGCACCCCAGCAAATGAGGAACTCATCAATGAAATAGGACTTGTAGTCTGGTTCTTATTGCAGAAACTGTTTATTAGACATTTGAGAAGACAATTCTCAGATGGCATGAACAAAAAAATGTCTCTCAGCACCAGGGAACAAGGCACTTCAGGATATAAAAGGAGGCTGTGGACCTGTCACACTATGAGACGGTGTGTTTTGTCACTTAACTTTGAGGTATGAGTTCTGCCTTTTAAGTAAGAGCTGCCATAAAGATACAGGCAAAGGAATATCAAAATTTCTATAAATGTAACAAATGCCCAGAACATCAACCCACCTTCCAGTACAGTAGAATTGGCACACTAGGAGCTGAAAGGATACCACACTGACCTGTTCTTGGGATGATATTGAGTAATGAAATTCTGAGATAAAAGTGAGTCTGTTTCATCTATTTTTATTGCTCAAACTTAAATTTCACAGAGTGAACAACTAGCATTATTGGAGTAATTATAAACAATAAATGGAACAATAAGGCTGACATCCATGCTCTTATCACAGTTTAGATATCAACTTTATACGCAATGTTTGGTTCTGTTATTTTCTAGTGTGAAAAACAAATAATAATAAAAATAATAAATGTTCGAAAATAAAGTGAAATAGCAGAAAGCAGAGAGAAATAAACAAGAGAACCTTGTGTCCTTTGTCACAGAGCGTGCCAACATGACAGGTGTAATATGCCATGCATCACCTAACAGAATTGTATTTTAGAGTTCAAGAAAGAAAGGGTAATGGTTTCCTCAGAAGAAGATTCTTGCATAGATTGTACTACTGTTACTGAACTATCCACAAAATAATAGTTGAAATACATTGTATTTTCTCTGTGACTGTAACAAATCCTTAGGGAAAGATGAGTGTTATAAGGTCTGTTAATGTAGACTAAGAGAGTGAAATTTATCTGACTGACTTAACTGTCTAAAGGTGAATGCTTACACTACAGGAGACAAAGAGTGACACCTCCAAAAGATAACTGATCTCACTTTTTTTAGACATCAAATTCAGAACAGGTTCCAGAATCATATTCTGGAGATATTTATCTGCTGCACTGGCAGTGTGGAGATCCTATACAAGTAGTTTGGGCCAGACATTTATTTTCAAATGGGTTAAGTTATATTCAACTAATCCCATCCAAAAAATGTCTATCAATTGTATTTGGCATCAAATCAGAGTCACGCTTGTATATTTGTAAAAACAGTATCTACGTAATATTTCAACATATCTAGCATACACATTGTTTTCTTTATCAAAACTAAAGTGAAATACTTCTCAAAGTAATTTAAGCATTTCCAATAATACATCTTTTCTTGCAGTTGCTACCATGACAAAGTCAAAGAACAAAAGTCAGGAGAGGTCTTTGTTGATTTAAAAACAATTTCAGTCAAATGTCACCTCAAGTTTTTAATAATGTTTGGAGGTTTTTTCCCCTTGGAAATTTTTTTGTCTTAACTTCTTCTACTCTGAGTATCTTCATTTCATATGTTCCATTCTATGTTGTTCTTTCCCAAATCATAGCCGAGTGTTTGCACCTCCCCCCCAGTTTTTCCTTTCTTCAAGGATCTTAAATCATAATTTAAGTCAGTTTAGTAGCTTCTTACTCAACAGCTCTGATCCCTATGTGTGTCCTATATTATATTTGCTTACTTTACTGGAAAAATACATGTTTTACCACTCTGAGAAAGATTACTGAAAGATTTTATAGGTCTATAAGAGCAGTGAACCACTTTTCCAGCAGCAATCCATGGAGTTTCTATAAAAGGTAGTGTGAAAGAAGTTCTTTTAAGATTTTCTTTCTCTAGAAATGATGAAATAGAAATTAAGAGAAGCCAAACAGGAATAAAAAGCTGTAAAGCAGCAATTTGAAATGCATATTTTCTCTTAGGAATAGTGCAGGAAAAGGAGCAAACCAGGGTTCTTCAATGTTGTACATACATTGCGTGTACCTACATTATTCAGAACTCAGTGCAAGTTTGCATGTCTTTAAGAACATACGAACCCTCCTTGAGGTCAATAAAACTACTCATGTTCCGGCCTTAAATACATACTGTGGAGCGGATGCTTTTGTTTTGTGTTATTAATGCTCAGAACAAGTTGCTCTGACCTCTTCAGGGATCGCCATGTGATGAGATAATGAATGTATCATTCACAAATATTATTTGTTTAGAAGAGAAGAAAATTTTGTTCCACAATAACTTGTTGATAGATTTGATTTGCATATTTGACTTGTGGTCATTTTGGAAAACATTACAGACATATGAAGGCTTTTGATAGTAGCTAAATAGCTGGAAAGCCAGAGGCACAAGTGAGGTAGTGACACTAAGAAGTGAAAAAACATTTTAAATGGTACTAGTCATAGATAACCAAATTTGTTTCTTGTAATTTTTCAAGCCACTAATCTGTGACAGATGTCAGCAACACTGCTCAGTTTTGCTGTCAGCCAAAATAAATATTTTTGGGATGAGCTTCACGGAAAAGAGTAACAGAAAATTGTTTGGAAATATTATGAAACTAGAGACTAAAAGATAATTAAACAAATCTTGGGCCTTTGTAATGTGTTCAAGGATGTGTATGGCCAGTCTTCGCGAGCGAAGATTTGGGAAAAGTCTTTACCCTTCGAGCCTGCACAGTGGATTTTTTAGGTGAGACCCAGTGTGCGCTGAACTGAGCCCACCCTTTAATCCTGAGGTTCATCTGCCGGGGCCGAGCAAGCTCGGACAGTGGCAGTGAGGTCCTCAGAACGTAGGTTTGTTTAGAGTGACCTTCTCTTAGATGGATGGTCTTACAGGGCTGACGAGCTCCATCTGCCCGGGGGAATTTTACCCTGACCGGGAATCGAACCCGGGCCACAGCGGTGAGAGTGCTGCACCCTAACCACTAGACCACCAGGGATAAGATTCAAAAAAAAGTATGTAAGCATACAAATTATCATCGATGTTCTTAACTCCAAGATAAAGAAACAAATACCTTTTCTAGCTTTCTAAGTTTCTTAGAGGCCACAGATGCCTACATTTTTTTCACAGATCTTCCTTAAGTACCTCACTTGGTGCTGCCTTCTCTGTGCAGAAGGGATGCCATTTTTCCTGGGCTGAGCACAAAGGCAGCTCTCTCGCTGTAGGGACTACGGCACACTGGCAAAGTGTCCTACCTCATCCAATACACAATGACCCAAAGAATTCTAGAGAAACACAGAGGAGACTGGGAGGGAAGTGGTGTAGCCATGGACATTTTGACTATAAAACACTCCTGGAAGGAATATTCTTACGGTTATGATACTTCCCAGGGTATGAGGAGGACTATGTTTCATCCCGAGTGAAACAGATTAATATCTCTTGTTGCTAAGGAAGTGCTCTGACTAGCTGGGCACACAGCCCTTTTGATGTTTGAGATTATACTGTTCCCAGAGCTTCTGTAAAAACCTGTGACCACAAGAGTTACGTGACAAGGAGAGCAATCAGAAGAGAACCCTACCCCAAAGCCTAGTATGGCGAGAGTACCCACCTGGGATCAAGAGACCAGGGTGGAATTATGTGTTTTGAAAGAGAGAGTAGAGAGGACTGACAAAAGACTACCTTTAGCTTGATTGTTGTAAAGGTGAATTGTTACTGGCATTCCTAAGATTTTTTTTTTCACTGCCCTTAGTCCAGGCAATCATTTCCAAAGAGGAAGAGCACAAATAACAAGTAAAATTAATGTAATCATAAAGTAATATCTCATGATTGCCAGTGAAAAATGAGAGGAAGCTGATAGCACATGGATCTATATTTAATGTGTGCAGTGACGCAGAGCAAATACTTACTTGACATTTTGCAGGTAATTAATGCATTTTGCAGTACTGATCTGGCTTTGAAGAATTTTTCCTGAATATATTTTGGCCTAAGAGTATCAGCTGATATATCATTTATTTTCTTTGGCTCCCTGATGATGCTGTCAATTACATCCTGGTGGAACTTGTACTATATTATGCTTATGAAGTTGAATGTTAGGGCACTCAGGTTCATTGGCTCAGTATTTGACCTGCCCACACATACAACTGTTCTTTGGAGAATAGTTATGAGGCATGACTGAAGTGCCAGCAGTAAATAAAAATAATGGTGATTTATCTGGCTCCTTTAGTGATAAGGAAAATAAAAAAAGATTAAAATGAGAGTTTACTCGTACCTGTATAGAGCTATTCTTCTGTTTTGATTATTTGTTCTTTGTATTTCTTCCGCTTCCATCCTATAAGATCTGGCACTGTCTAAACTTGCGAATGCAAATCATTTAAATCATAGTCTCACAAACCTTCCTTTTCAAGTCTGCAAAGCTGATATTTCTCAGCGTTGAAATTTTTCAGGCCACATTCAAAACCAACCTTCCAAGACTAGTAGAAATGCTGATAAATTCCTACATGAAAAAGAGAATGTGTGCTTCTGTATTTAATTCATTTTGGTTTAAAATTTTCTTGCTTATTTCTGTCTATTTTTGGAATGATGGTCTTGATCATAGCCAGTTAACCAGAAAAAGAACAAGATGCCAAAGAAAGATGCATAATATTTAACATTGCAATGACAGATAAGTTAGATATAGGAGAGCTTAAGAGAACAAGGTGACATTAATCACCCTGTTGGCTAAGGAGGTGTCAAGTTTTCTGCAGATGTTAACACAAAGGAGAATCCCAAGGAGGCACTTAAAGGAAAGCAATGATTTGACTTTTAAGGAGGTCCTTCCAAGGAAAAGCACTAACATGAAAAAACAGGAAGAATTAACATACTGTTGGAAATAAACCTAACAGGTAATGAGTCCAGGGTTCATTAGAAGCAGGAATAGAACTTTCCAGTAATGAATCAAAAATGACAAGAGGAATGAAGATTGGCCATGAAGGGCCTGAAAAGGGAAGATACATAAGCTACATCTGCTAGAATACAGAAACAGAAGCCAGTAAAGGGATTCAAAAGGAGAGATAACAGAGTGGTGTAAGAAAATGGGAATTTGCAATAGTTATCCTGAAGCAGCATTAATAGGAAAAAATTCCATTTGTCTAGGAGGAAAAAAAAAAGATATTGTATTAATTTAGGTGGGAAATCAATTCTTAGTTTGAGGAAATCTCATAAAAGATCCATATCTTAGAAAAGATAAGCAGAAAGAAACTGCAAGGTTTAGATGAATCTGAATACAAGGAACCAAGAAACAGCCTGAATAACAATAAAATCTGATGTTTGAGAGACAGCAAGAAAGGTATATCTTTTATGAGAAGCATTCCAGGTAAATGGTTTTATTCCTATTTTCTGAAAATATGAAGGTATATGTTTAATGGAAGGTGGAAAATATATTGTCCTGGAAATCTTTTTATACTAAAACAATAGATGGCAATGAGATATTTTATGACAATATTCATCAAAATAAAATGTTACATAATTTTGGTTTTATAGTCTGATCATTCCAAACCCATTAATCTCCTGTTCTGCTGTTAAACACTATTACTGTCTCAAGAGAAGTAATTTGAACAAAATGTTCTGATAGATGTCTACTAATCCTATCCAGAATCACAGAATCGTAGGATATGCCGAGTTGGAAGGGACCCACAAGGATCATGGAGTCCAACTCCTGGCCCCGAACAGGATCATCCCCAAGAGTCACAACATGTGCCGGAGAGTATCATCCAAACATTTCTTGAACTCTGTCAGGCTTGGTGCTGTGACCACTTCCCTGGGGAGCCTGTTCCAGTGCCCAACCACCCTCTGGGTGAAGAACCTTTCTCTAATATTCAACCTAAACCTCCCCTGAAACAACTTCAGGCCATTCCCTTGGGTCCTGTCACTGGTCACCAGATCAGTGCCTGTCCTTCTTCTTCCCCTCACAAGGAAATTGCAGACTGCAAGGAGGTCTCCCCTCAGTCTTCTGTTCTCCAGGCTGAATAGATTAAATGACCTCAGCCGCTCTTCATACGGCTTCCCCTCAAGGCCCTTCACCATCTCTATTGCCCTCTTTTTGACGCTCCCTAACAACTTAATATCTTTCTTACATTGCGGTGTCCAAAACTGCTACAGTATTCAAGATGAGGCCACACCAGTGCAGAGCAGAATGGGACAATCCCCTCCCTCGACTGACTGGCTATGCTTTGCCTGATGCCCCCCAGGACACAGTTGATGCTCCTGGTTACCAGGGCACTGCTGACTCATATTCAACTTGCCGTCCACCAGGACCCCCAGGTCCCTTTCCATGGCACTGCTTTCCAGCATCTCATTCCCCAGTCTGTACGTACATCCAGGGTTGCCCCATTCCAGGTGCAGAATTTGTCATTTTCCCTTGTTGAACTTCATACAAGTGGTGACTGCCCAGTCCTCTAATTTGTTGAGGTCTCCCTGCAGGGCCTCCTGGACTTTGAGGGAGTCAACAGCTCCTCCCAGTTTTGTGCCATTGGCAGACTTGCTTAGTATCCCTTCCAGGCCTGCATCCAAGTCATTTATGGAGATGTTGAAGAGCACAGGCCTAAGATGGAGCCCTGTGGAACCCCACTAGTGACAGGTCACCAGTCTGATATCACCCAATTCACTATTATCCTCTGTGCTCGACCCATAGGCCAATGGTTCCCCTACCACATGATGCATTCTTTCAGTTGTGTGATGGACACTGTGTCCAGGAGAACAGAAAAAAGTTATTTTCATAATGCAGGTGAAAATGTCAATTGTTCTTCAGTCTTCTTATCATTTTTTCTCACGGAGTCACCTCCTCCAGATGCGACCTGCACGAGAATGTTTTTGTGCCTGATCTCACTTGCTTTCCTGTGCAGGTTTTTTAACTTTTTAAGCCCATTGCCAATGTTTGGATCATAAATATCAAATGCTACATTTAAACCTTAAATTTTGTCTTGTGCTACAGGGCATTCCAGAACATGTGTTAAGCCTAATTGTAAACCTGAATCTCCAAACTCCTCCAAAGTCTTTTGAGATTAATTCCAGTATTTCACCTCACTTTCTAAATCAGTGCAAGCAAAACATTTCACATTTTTGCTTTCCTTTTTTTAGTAACATCTCTTCAATAAGAAATACAATATGATAGACTGATTTATTTGTCAAAGAAAATGTATTGTTTTCCCCAAAACTCTTTCAGAGTGCCAGATAGCTACAATCTTGAAGCTTCATCCGAGCCCAAAACGTTGCCCATGAAGAAGAAATATTGACATCCAGAATTAGTCTAAGCCTGAACCAAACATATGCCAGGACAATCAACATAATATGCTGTACAGTGCTCAGACTCACTTCTTTGTATACCACCTGCCACATTTCTCACATTAAAAAAAGAAACAGAAAAAAAGGCAAAACTTACACATCAGGGAAACCCTCTAATCCACGCATTGAGTATTCAAAGGCATCCATGTGTCTTTTGTGTCCAGCCAACCTGCAACAGTAGATAAGTATGAGGAATGCCTCCGGATAACTTAAATCCACGGTTGTTTCTTATACTGAATTGCAAATTTATATGTGAACAAACTATTCTAAGACTGCAATTACTTTAGAAGGAATCTAGCAATAGTTCATGTGGTTTGTACTCTTTCAGAATAATACTGAGTGATAGATTCTAAAGCTAAGGATAAAAAAATAAGTGATAGAGTTATTTTGAGTTCTATATGTATTATAAATTTCTGACTTAAACATGTATTATATACTACAGAATTTTTTGGGTATATATACTCACAAAAGTCCACTATTCACCTTTTTAATTAGCCAAGAGGTAGTTAATCTAAAGACTAACATATATTTGAGTGTTGGTGACAGTCATCATAAAAAAAGTAATTTTGCCAGGAAGGGCTAAAAATCAAAGATTTCTTCCTATTGGTCTAAACCAATGCAAGAATGATAGCTTTCCCTTAAACCAAGGGTAGTTCAGCCCACAACCCTGTCTCCAACAGTGGCCATCTTGCAAGCAAGCAAGAGTAAGAGCAAGTCAAGCATATATGCCGATTCCTTCTAATACTTCCCAGGCCTCCAGTGAGGGTCAGATCATTGGCTTCTTTAACCAAATATAATTATGCATTTTTAGTTACCGTGAGCAGATATATTTTTCAATATGTATTCTGCGTCTCCGTAAGCTAAGTTTTTCACATTTACTGCATGATTTATCATAGTTCCACGCATCTGTTGTCTGCTCCCTGAAGACCTGTCTCCTTCTATTCATTTTAATGATGGCAGCATGCATTTAATGTCAGATCCTCCCCCCCTTTTAGAGTGAAAAAGACAGTGAAACAGTTGACCCTCCATCCACCCTCTATAAGCTATTGATGACTTACAGTATCTCCAAGATATGTCTCTAAGTTGAAGAGACTAAATTTACCTTTCTTATCCTCATGCAGATGCTATTTCTTATCTTTCATCATAGAATAACTACAGTTGCAGATGACCTTTAGATGTGTCCAAAAATCCTGCTCAAGACAGGGTCACCTTCAGTGTTAGACTCAAGCGGACATTTGAGTACCTCCAGGAGTGGAGTTTCCACAGCTTCTCTATGCAGCCTTGTGACCCTCTAACAACATTCCCCATTCTAACATACCCACTTTGATGAGGGCACTGAAACCTCACACCACGAACAGGATGCAAACGAACTGTAAATTTACAGAGTAGCATGATGGTATTCTTTACCTTGTCCTCTTCTCCACTGCTGAGTACTCACAAGACCTGATGCACTTCTCGCTTTGTTTCTGATATTTCCACTGGAATATCTGTCAGAACCTCAAGACCATATTTGTGAGAAGAAAATTCAGGTCTGTTAGAGCCTATCTGTGACTACTGCAAGGTGCAAGTTCTGACCTGATACTTAACATATCGGGTTGATCTGAACAGCAGGGTCTGCCCAAAGTTGTCAGAGGTAGTTCTCAAGCGTTACCCTGTAGTCAGGAGAGAGATTAGCACCTCAGGAAGTGATTTATCCCAAATCATTGAGAGATCTAGTCACACATGCTGAATTGCTTTCTGTGTCTCCCTGTTGATTTCTAGGAGAACCTAGTCACACTGCTTTTCAAAAGAAAGTATTGAGTGAAAAAAAAAAAAAAACAACAAACCAACAAAATTTCTCAACTAGGAACACATACTTAGTTGTGGATAAATTGGAGGCAGTGTTCAACTACTGAAAAATATACAGCAATCTCTTATGCAGGAACCTTATTTTCACCATGTTGAGTGTGGACCCACTGCCAAAGATGTACATGCACTGTGAAAGGATGTAGTGAAAAAAATTGTGTAATGATGTGGTATGTCTAGCATGAGGAAGGGAAAAATATGGCATTGGAAAATTATAGAAGCCAGGGTCTTCAAGCATCTGGCAAGTTTGCTATCCTGCATTCTCTAAGAATGAGCTGAGTATTTTCCATTTTTAAAATGTTAAGTCTACAAGTTAATTGAGTAAGTAACTTCAAGTACTATAAAATAAAATTAATAATTCCACCTTGATGTTCCAAGTCCCAGCAGAGATCAGGTTGTTAAGTATTCATGTAAGCTAAAAGTGTCATTCAGCTGCTAAAAGTTTCAATCAGTTTGCTTCCACTTACTTCACAAAAATTTACAGTTAATAATAACAACATGTTATGTAGATTTATGATGTGATAATTTATCTAGGTCTCAACTTCTAAATAATTAGCAGCTATCACAAACTGCACAAAGGAAAATTCCCCATTCAAGTATTTTTAGTGTAATTCCACAGTCTGAATCATCTATTTTACAACCATAGCTCTCTATAGCTGCAAAATCTGTTCTACAATAATATTTTCTTCATTATTCTGTTGCTTAAAATGCTGAATCTTATATCACTGGGTGTCCACTCATATATGCATGCCTAGTAGGAAAAAAGTGAGTAGTTCTGGATTGGATCTCAGTCTTGATTCATTAAGCTTATTCCAGCTCTTGACAGTCATTTTGCTCACATTGCACACACAAGCTGAATCTGTCAAACCAAGTCTTTGGACAACAGTACTTTTTAACTGGAATGCATTTAGATGCTTCACCAACCAATTAGAGGATATATTGCAAACCCCACTGTGGACATTTATTAAGGGATTCATTTAATTCACTGATAATTTTCTGCTATAAAGCCATTGGTGTTTGCCCTAATGATTGCTTCAACAAACTGCTGTTTTAGTAAAGCAGTGACAGAATTCAAAAACTTGAGTTTCTTTGTTAACAGTAGGAAAGAAGAGGATTTGACTAATTTTTCTAAAACCACCAAGCTGTAGGCTCTGGAAAGGAATGCTTGAAGTGTGTTTCTTTTGCTGCATTAATTATTTATGTAGAATTTCTAGCCTTGGCTAGAAATTGGCTAGAAATTGGTTATTTCTCATTTGCAAATCTTTTGGGATGCTGATTTTCAGATAATACTTTCACAAAATAGCTCTAGACTCCACGGTTTTCTGGTTGGTTTTTTTGGTTTGTTTTGGAGATTTTTTTGGGAAGAGTTATTTAACTTTTCATAGTACAGCATAAACACTGGTGAGTTGGAATAGTGCCACCTATTGAAAAATAGGAAAATGTCAGAAGTTACAGTGACTAACCTGAGGCACATCCATTCAAGACAATGGTACTCTAGTCAACTTCTTGGGAGGCAGTACTTAGATTTGTGCAAGGAAAAAGAAAATAAAGATCTATGCTCTTACAGGAAAAAAAAAGTATATATTCAAAAGATTCAAAGCTAGATGCAGGACTCAATGATCCCTGTGGGTCCCTTCCACCTTGGCATACTCTATGATTCAGTGATTCTGTGAACTAATAATGCTCTTAAGGTGATATGTGAAAAAAATAGCAAATCCCACCCAATCAGTATTATGTATGGACTATTATGTATCCTTTTGAGAAGGATACCTGTATCCTCTCTGAGCCTCAGTGACTGGATTGAATGGATCTATGCATGAGCCGGGTAGAGAATACACAAGTCTCCTACATCATTCCAAAGTAAAACAGCTTCCTCTAGAGTTATTTTTATTTTGACCTGAAAATGAAAAACCTGACCTGTATTGAAAAACATTCCTTCACAAGCTAACAGAATGAAGAGTACATATGTGCTGCAAACCACTAGTGTCAGGTTATATGCACATGAGGCCCAGGAGAAGCCAAGCACACAGAAATGAGCATGAGCTCTCATAGTGTTAAGATCTGGAATGCTCAGTCTGCTTTTGTTTTTAAAAACAGAGTTCAACTAATAAATGCCATGGGAAGTTGTTTTCTCTACAGCCACCAACTACATACTGGGTCTGAGCTTCATCTTTCATAGAAGACAGCATCGCTTTGAGAAAAAGAAGGAACACCTAATCCTTAGTGGTCTAGACAACAGTATCTTTATACATAGGCTGGGCTTTATTTGCAGCATTCCCTGGTATTCTTCCAAGAAATATAATTTCATGAAGATTCATCTCAGAAGACTAGCTACTCCCTTCTCCCCATGCATTCCATATGGTGTTTTCTGGGCTGCCTGGGACATGTTAGTGATTCAACATCAAAACAAAACACAAATATAAATGTATGTGTGGCCTCCACCATCATTTTTTTTTGACTCTTGGTTGAAACTGCTGTTAGATACAACTAGCTGACCTAATTGTCTCACAAGATGAGCTTTTACTTTGGTGGAATGACAGTGAAATTGTTGCACAAGTTAACTTATTCAGCTTTTAAAAATCTGTGCATATTTAAATACAGTCATAAAAAGAATGTTGAAAGAGACTTCTGGGCATCATCTTGTCCAGTCCTTCCTGCTCAAGCAGGGCTTCCTACAACCGGTTCCCCAGGACCAAGGATGAAGACTCCACAATCTCTCTGGGCAGTCTGTGCCAGCACTCAGTCATGCAGAAAATGAAAAAGTTTTTCCTGATGTTCTGCTTTTTCTTATTCTTCTCTTTCTTAATCTTCTTTTTCTTCTTCTTCTATTTTAAAAAGAAGCTTTTAATGACTCTTACTAAGTTGTGTGGGCAAAAAATTCCCTGTAAAATCAAAGTTTTCACAATAGGTTGAATTTAAAATTCCTTGTGAATTTCTAACAAAGCTGAGATCAATAAAAGTCACAAGATAAATATATCCTCTGGGTCTTGAATATATAGTACCTCTGACAGGACAATGTTTCCTTTACAGTATTACTACAGTGAAGTAGAATTTGTTGCTTCATTTGCATAAATAGTGGAGAAAACTGCAAACAAAATGGCTTAAAGCAGTAAGAGAGAAGCCTTTCCTAGATCCCCAGGTGAAGTAAAGAAACAGTCTTCATATCGCATTTTGGTGTATTTGAATTTATGTCAAGTAAATAAATTACTCTAGCAATTTTTCTAACCTCTGTAAATTTATCACCAAAAAGAATTTTGGGGCATTTATAGGTGAGCTAGATAGTCAGAGTCCTAGAAACACATGGAAATCAAGACACACAGTGTACTGTACTCCTTCAAGAAGGTTTTCACTTAAGAAGACATTTTATTATTAACAAAATGTGTTTGATGTGTGGACCTTGAACAGATGCACACTTTTCAAAACTTAATAAATCATACAGACTCTGTTTTTCAAAGAATGCTGTTCCACCTACTTTTCTGTTCAGAGAAGACTGCAACAAATGATATACCTTTCTTTTAAGGTTCCTTGATTCATGGTCTGTCAAAACAAAGGGTAAAAAATTCCACAGCTGAGGATTTTTTTTTGAGACTGCTCTGCCTCTGATTTTCTTTGAGAAGACTTGAAGGAATGCAGGAAGATAGAGGTGCAAATTCATCAAGAAGTAGGTTCTAAAGGCTGACATCAACTACTTGAATTGGATGCAAGAATGAAGGAAATGTCATACAGCTAGCAAGGCAATTTTCTAAAAATTAAATTCTAAAAATCCTGGAAGATCCTTTTCTTTAGAGAAGACAAAACTGTTAAACATTTTCTTTATCAAATGAAAAGACGATGCCTTTGTTTTAGAGAATATGCTATTTGTAGACATGAAACTATGAGTGTGTATAGGAACTATGGCAGAGGCATACAGTATAAAAGATTTTCTATGACTAGTCATACACATATCCTGGACCATGGTCAATTAGTGTAATTAATTTTAAAACAATATTAATTAAAGACTAGTTGGTATATAACTAAAAGCGACAGGTGCACTCTTAGCTGGGTCAAAATCTGGCTGGATGGTCAGGCACAGAGAGAGTGGTGGTGAATGGTGCCAGATCCAGTTGGGATTCCCTAAGGCTTAGTATTGAGTATATATATTTTTTGACTCAGTCTTATTAAATATATTTATTGATGATCTGGACGAGGACTGAAAGCACACTCTCAGTAAGTCAGCAGGCAACACTAAGTTGGGCAGGAGCATTGACCTACTGGAAGGTTAGAAGACTGCGCAGAGGGATTTGGACAGACTGGATCGATGGGTTGAGGCCAACAGTATGAAGTGCAGTAACACCAACTGTTGAGTCCTACACTTTGGCCACAACAACCCCCTGCAGCCCTACAGGCTGGGGGAAGACTGGCTGGAAAGTGTCAGGTGGAAAAGGACCTGGAGGTGCTGGTCGACAGCAGATAAATACGAGCCAGCAGTGTGCCCAGATGGCCAAGAAGGTCAATGTCATCCTGGCTTATATCAAAAATAGCATGGCCAGCAGGACCAGAGAAGTAATTGTCCCACTGTACTCAGCACTGGTGAGGCTGACCCTGAAGTGCTGTGTCCAGTTCTGGGCCCCTCAGTTAAGGAAGGACATTGAGGTGCTGGTGCATGTCCAGAGAAGGGAAATGGAGCTGGTGAAGGGTCTAGAGAGTAAGTCATATGAGGAGTGGCTGTAAGGAGTAAGTCATGAGTAGTGTTCCTCTCTACAACTAGAGAGATATCCCCTGAAAGATAGGGGTAAGTCAGCCTCTTCTTGCAGGCAACTAATGATAGAACAAGAGAACACAGCCCCAAGTTGCACCAGGGGACATTCAAGCTGGACATCAGGGAGAATTTCTTTAATGAAAGGGTGAAGTCCATTCCAAGTATTGGAATACTTAGAATGGATTGCCCAGGAAGGTGGTGGAGTCACCATCCCCAGAAGTGTTCAGGAAATGACTGGACACGGCACTTAGTGCCATTGTCTAGTTGACAAAGTAGTGATTGGTCAAAGATTGGACTCGATGACCTTTGAGGTGTTTTCCAACCTGAATGATTCTATAATTCTATGCAGTACAGTACATAAGAAACAAATGTTTCACCACAGTTTTGAGCATCTTAGACTGAAAAAGACTGAATGACTAGAGAAGGGCTTACCTGAGGGCTAAAGAAGGCTGTTATAAGCCTTCAAAGTCAATGTCTTCAGTTTATGAAGCATGTGACTCTATCACTTGGTGGGGAAAATACTGTGGCTGCCTCTCCTGAACAGCACTACCAACAACGTACTGCCCTGACTCTTTTTTTGGGTCTTTGCTCTAGCCTTTCTATATGTATTAGCAGAAAATAGTACTGCTGCCATGGATGAATCCTGAATTCTGCAGGACCTCTGCTTCACGGTCATTTAAGAATGCTAACTGTCAAGCAAGGAAAAAAAATCAATGCTAAAGGTCAAAAAAGGCATTTGGAAAAGTATGGTATTACGTTCTAAAATAATCAGCATTAGCTTTCTTATTTTTTCTGTGAAGTGCTTTTACTAGTATTGCTGCTAACATCAACAAAGCCTTAGCCTTTTAAATCTGTTCTTCTTTAAATCTGTTTTTTAATTTGTGGAACAAAACCTTCCACAACCTTAGTGAATCATCCTGATACGCAGAGCTATTATGTCATTTTGGATTGATATTAGGGTAACCCACACCAGAACATGTCACATAACATAAAGACTTAAACCCATGCCAAAACAAGACACCTCTAAACAGTCCTGCTGGGCTTGCATATAAATACAAAAAAAAAAAAAAGTTTTTGGAGAAAAATTGTTCATAACTCACTTCAACTGTCATTCCTTGCAGAAAATATTACTGGCAGACAGCAAGGCCAGAATATCTGTGCACAATGCATGGTCCTTGGCTGTTCTAATGTAAGCACAGAGAGCACACCAAGTCACTTCACACCCTGCAGTAACTTCAAAAGCAAGTGTCCTTTGAAAAGTCAGTCACTCAGCCTAGTAATGAAGAATGAGTGTTCCCAGGTCTTCCTGCCTAAATATGTTTAAAACAGAAGAGCGTAGCAAAGCAGAAAATGAATGAAAGACTAGAATGCAGGAACAGGTAAGAGCTGTTATCACAGGGAATTAGAGTGTCTTGAAAGTTATGGGCCAGCAAGAAGAATTCTACTTGAATCCAAAGTTCAATAGAGGGCCTGGTTCAAGTACCAAAAGTTCTCAGTATGCAGGACTTGCTGTTACTAGTATCAGGGTCCCTGTACTATTCCAATTTGGCTACCTCAACAGTGTCTTTGATTTTGTCTCAGAAAAGCAGTTTCTCTCCAAACATTTTATTCTCCAGCTGCAAGCTAAGCCTGCTGATTTAATTTTTCCAGAGATGGCATATCTTCCTAGTCACTCATATGAACTACTATTTCAACAGACATTTTTTGGACAAAATGCACCCTATACTGCCTTTCTGTAGATGAATACAAAAAAATCATGGGGAAAAAAAATCATAGAGCTTACAAAATCAGAGTCCAAAGAGTCATACTCGGGGGGGGGAGGGGGCACAGGAATCCACAGGATTTTTGAGTCTGCTTACCTACAAAAGCAGAAAACATGAAAAGGAGCTTTATCATGCTGCACAAAGTGGATAGTTCTTAAAGCAGTGTAAGATGAGAACAAAGGTAGCAGCCTCATGGCTGCTACACTTCAGACAGAAATGCAATGAAGTTTGGCAGGAAGCTGAGGCACTTTCCACTTAATACCTAACAGAAGTGATCTCTGGCTACTTCCAGAAAACCTTCTAAGGGACTCTCCTTTCAGTAGCTTCATGAAATGCATCAACAGCTTTCAATGTTGGACTGCATTGCAAGTCCAATTTATTTTTAGCTAATACTTAGTTTCTTTGCCTTACATCTCTTTTATAAGGAAAGTTCTATGGAGGTACTATTGTTGACATCCTTTAGACTGTTAGAGTTACTAAGAAAAGCGCGCTATATATTTCTAATCATGCAACTGCTTTACATTAAAAGGATGTGGACTTGGCACTTTTTAACAACAGGGTTTCATAACTGCTAAATGAATTCTGTGTTATAGTAACTAACAGAAGAAGAGACCAGGATAAAAAAAATTCCTTGACTTAATGTTTTCTTTTTAATCTTATTGTAAGAATGAAACTTGCAAAAATCTAAATAATACCATGTGCAGAAATGATTGTGTGCAGGCTTGATCTAGATGTAATAATGCACAGGTAGGTATAGAACAACTGTGCACCTTCGTGTCTATAAATATCTCCTTTGCAAACGTGCAATTACTAGTGTGCATATAAGCAAGTGACTGCATATCTCTTTGTTTCCCATCAAAACCAGTTTCTGCTAATTATGTATGCTGTGCTAGCTTTGCAAACCCTATACAGCTTTAATTTCCCTCACACACGGTAAATATAATTACATATTCTGTCAACACACACATATTTGCCTGTATATGTTATGCTTTTACCTGCTATTCCTCAGAAGAAAAGTTGTCCTAAAAATTTCTTGAGTCTAAAAGCAAAACAGAATAAAACCTGCATACAAAAATAGTTAGAAAAAAGAAGCTTATTTGTTAAATAAGCAAATTTGAACCAGTAAACTTTTTAAATATAAGAACAATCCTGTGATACCAAAATAGCATATGCCTAACCTATTAGGAACTGATGGAGACTGCTGACACAATACTTAAAGTATGGTTATGGACATTTTCTTTTTCCTTTCCTGTAGACTACACAATTATGGAGATATTAAATTTCAAAAATATTTGCTGCCATGAAAATGTCTCTCTCCCACTGTTCCTCTGGCAAACTAGAAGTGGCAGAAAGAAAATAACTTGCTGGCAGTATAAGTGCAGTCTTCATTTATAGAAGAATAATTTGGAACATTTGTCACATGTAAAAGGCAATATTTAAAGACAAATCAATGATGATCAGAATTATGTTCTCAATTTCACTGATGTAAATCAGAAGAATTTCTGTTTGTTGTAATGAAGTTACTCCTCCTTTACATCACTACAGTTGCTTGCTAAATTGCATTTAGGTTGCAAAGCGTAGATAAAGTAGCAGTCAGTAGTCTCTGCATCAGTCTGACATTTCTCTTTGGGATAGGGCACATGAAAAGCTAGATAGTTTTGATTATAAGACTTCATCTATTAAGTCATGGCAAAGGAAGAGAACATGGCTGTACTTCCAGGCATAAGGAAAAAAAAATAGAAGAAGAAGAAAAAAGAAATCATATCAAAGTAAAGAGTAGTTAGTCCCCATTTTTAGTTTCTAGCGCAAAGCTCAACTTCTGCAATTGTCTCATAAGCAGCCCTCTATATTGTCAGAAAACCTGAATAACTGAGAGCAGCAGATTTTATCAGTTTCCACCATTTTGTTCAAGATATGTTGAAAAAAAAGTCCAACTAAAATGAGTCCAGAAGATATATTTATCCAAATGTTAATCTTTACTATTTATAGTCAAAAAACTGCTGAAATCTAGATGAATAATGAGAGGACAGATAATTCCACTACAGTAACTACTGATTCAAGAAGAATTCTGCTTATGTTTTCTTTAGCCAGAAAAGTCTCCATTTGAAAATTTATAACCATCCTTCTCCCTTCCTTTCACTCCATTCACTGCATGTGGCCCATCTCTTATTCCCCAGAAAACCCAGCAGACTGCAACACTGGGCCAGTACTCACAGAGAGGCAAGAAAATGATCAGCTAATGTGACAACAATCATAGGCACAAAAAAGGAAAAATCTTATAAAACCTGTCGAAGAGGACCTCAAATGGTCTATTCCGCTGCCTTCGGGCAAGATGAACAATTTAGCAACAAGGCCACTTATTATAGTATCATCTTTCATGCACAAGGCTTAATACATCAAAAGTATGTGCAAAGATCTGGGTTTCTGCTGATGTTTTCCTCAAGTTTAAGGCTGGGAACCCAGGTTTAAAACATGTTTGGTGGCAGTATAATCCAAAAAGCTAAACGGCAGGAACTGAACCAATACTGTGGTCAGAACTGAGAAGAGGCAGTTCAGTTAGAAGTCACAGAAGGTTAAGGGATAAAAAAACCTGATTATAGGAGATAAGAAGCATTTAATAAATTTGTCTTTCAAAAAGAAACCTGACAGATGCCTTGTTTGTACTGGGTATAGATTATATGAGGAGAACATATGAAGTAGAAGAATATAACATAGGAGAGAAAGCAATGACAGAAAAACAATGTCTGATGACTGAGGTCAGCGAAGTGAAGTTGAGAAAGAAGATGTAGTTGCTCTGGTTTTAGCAACTGGAACAAAGCACCAAGGAATTCATGACTCTTCATGCTTCCAGCTTCAAACTTTCCATCTTTATAAAAGCCGCTTTCACCAAACATTAGTCTCAGCTCAAGGCAGCAGAAAGTGATATGATGAAATTTGATATACCATGATCTTACACTTAAGACCTAGCTGTTCAACTTCCATTAAATTCTGTGGCTCTCAAAAATAATAAAAGGAATGGATAGCATTTAGATTGAGTGCCTCCAAGGGAAACCAGATGCCACAGACAATACGGCTGGTAATCCTTTCTGGTGCTAAAACAACTTCTACTGCACACCGTGCTGTCCTCAGATGTGCTATCCCTAAGACTTGAATTTTATAAAATAGAACTTTGATCTATGTTGTATCTGACATTATTCTAATTATCTTGCCAAATTCCAATTGTGAGTAAACACAGTCTTGACCTTTATCCTCACAGCTTCTGCTAGAAAAGATTTCCTCACTTCTTGTCATATACAGCATTCTATGAGGAAATGCATATGTAAAACTATGCAAAACACAGAAGAAATGGTAAGTTTTATATAGCATAGATCTATCCTGAGCAGGAGAGGTATAATTCGGACATTAAATTATTTTTGAAATAAAAATATGCCCTCTCAACATATAGTCAGACATTAAACTAAAAACAGTGGAAAGATTTCCACTAACTTTCCTGAGCACAGGATCAAACTGTCCATATATATATATGTCATATGTCATATACATATACATACAGTATTTGACAAATGCATATGTCAAATACTGACCACGTAGCAATGACACGTTGTGCATGCTATGTACTCACTATGTTAGATTTATTCAGATTTTAGCTTTCTATTCAGCTGTTAACATTATCTGGAAATTTCCTTCACAACTGAGTCATACCGATAAAAAGCTGTCTACTGGATTTAAGAACAATCATCCACTGCTGTTTGTGGGCACTGCTTTAACTTTTTGTGGAAGTTGCATGGATTACAGAAATGCAAATAACACCAATTAAACAAATTCAAATAATGTGGAGGGTTGATCGATAAAGACAGAGTTGCAATCATATGCAACCTCAGCTGAGTAGGGATATGACAGTGAGGATCAGAAACAGTTACTGAAACATATCTAGGGTGAGGATCCACTTTAAGACCACTTGGAAATAGACTTGTTTTCCACATGACACCAGTGAAATATTCCCCAGGGGGATGGAGTGGGGGAGGAGTGGAGGTAGAAGTTAATATGGCAGCATTTTGGTTTGCTCGGTTTCAAACACCACCACCACGACCACCACCACCTCATATGCTACAGTCCAAAATTAGAGTCTCGCTACTCTGTACTAGTAAACTATGGAGAGAAATGAGAGCCCAGTGAGCACTGTAGAATTTTTCACAACTCCTAGGTCTCACATAGTAGTGTCTTAATAGTGTTCTTGATTGATACTAACCCCCTTTACAAACTTTCAAGTACCTTGTTCTACCCTGCTCCCATCATCAGCATGAACACGTCAAGACAGCTACATGGAAAGAGAAAAGGTTGAAGCTGGAGGTGCAGGCAGGTGAGAGTAGTCAGGGATGCATGCCTTTGAGAAAGGAAGTGGAATTAATGTAACTTTTGGTCACTTAAAAGTTCAAGCACTGTAATGCTAACTGCAGGATAGTTCTGGTGTCCCCAGCATAACAAGGACATGAACTATTGGAGCAAGTCCAGAGGAGGGCCGTGAAGTCAATAAGAGGACTGGAGCACCTCCCCTATGAATTCCTTATGAAGACAGGCTGAGAAAATTAGGTCTGTTCAAATCTGGGGAAGGGAAGGTTGCTTGGAGACCTCATAGCAACCTTCCAGTATCTGAAGGGGGTCTCCAGGGAAGCTGGAGAGGGACTCTTCATGAGGAACTGTAGTTCCTGAAGTAACTGAAGTAACTGAAGTAATGGGTACAAACTGAAAGATGGGAAATTTAGGGTAGATATTAAGAAGAAATTCTTTACTGTGAGGGTGGTGAGGCACAGGAACAAGTTGACCAGGGAGGTTGTGGATGCCCCAGCCCTGGCACTGTTGAAAGCCAGGTGGGATAAGGCCTTCAGCAACCTGGTCTAGTGGGAGGTGGAGGTTTGAACTAGATGATCTTTAGAGTCCATTCCAACTGCTGAATATTCTATGATTCTATAACAAGATGTGATAACTCCTTACTCACCTACAGCTGTAATATATGAGAGACATTTTTCTCCACATTGCCACTAAGAGCTATGCTGGCCATGAGACTTCAGAGGCAGAAGCAACTCTAATTGCTGAGGTAGTTACAGCCAGGTGCCACAGACATGCCCCCAGCAAGATGCTCAGTGGGTTTGAATTTTTGGGATTCTTTTTTGTTAGTATACACACTTCTACCCTGAGTCTCATCCCAGAGAGGAAATAATTGACATTCTCTTGCCAAGAGTAGCTGATTTTCAAAAGTATGAGTGACGGGGAGAGAGTGTTTTGAAACTGTCTTCAATTGTGGTGTTTGATCCAGTTGCTTCTGTTCAAAGAACTGTAAAAAGCATAATATAAGGTGCTCCAGAGTTTTACCAGGCTAGACATTGCAATAAAAGGCAATTTCACAGGTAATAGAAACCTCAGCCAGGAAATTTCAGAGCTGTAGTACCCCGATGCCCTCCCCTTTCTGTTTAGCTGCATAGAACCTTTAGCTGCATAACCCTTTTTCTCTTGAAACTCAGGGTTAAAGTATGCAAATGGTCATAACCACTGGTAAAAATGGTTTACAGAGCTGCTTACTTAAAAAAAAAAAAAAAAAAAGAGAGAAAATGATTCATCAAACCCTTTAGGACACCCTTGAATATTGCCTGATGCAGATTTCAGGGCTGGCTGAACTTGAGCCATTCTTTTTTTTTAAACATTGCTAGTGAAACTCTTTGCCTAAGGGGGGGAAAAGTTTTCACTTATTTTTGCAATAGGGATTTAGAGGTGTTCCTGATGTGGTGAAACAGCCCGTTTTAGACAGCAACACTCTTAATCTGTCAAGAATTATGCATAATTTCTCTGCATGCATCAGAAACCTAACACCTCTCTCCTGACCTCTACAACAGCCCTCTGAACCTGTTCCCAAGGCATTCCTGAGGAGACAGCCAACCATGATGTATTATGTGCATTTGTAAAGGACCGGATTGATGTGACCACCAAAGGAATGTTTCCTTTGCTAGAAGAACTCTCTTTCACGAGATTTTCTGTTCCTTTTCAAGTCATTTTTCAAGCATTATTATTATCATTAACATTTAATGAATGTTCTACATGTTCACATATGCACCATATTTATTAGTTTCTGGATAAGATTGTTTTGAATTCTTTGAATTTCCTGTAATGTTTCATCTATTCATTGTAAAAAGGCAGATGCAGGTTTATTGTGTTTAGTATGCACAGGAAAATCCTAAATTTATTTCCCTAGAGCAGAAGATTCTTCATTCGTGGGATAAAGCACAAGTAGAAAAATGTAATTTTTTTTTCAGTCTGTCAAAAAATTGTAAAATATAGTCATTAGAAACAATATTATTCTTATGTTAAGATATAAGCCATTGCTATTACTCTGGAGAAACTGAGTCATGAGACTTACACTGTTCCATTCTTCCACGTAAACATCCAACAATGTAAGTAATTAAATTTTTTTCAAATGAATCTTTAAATGAAAGTTTTCAAAACTTTTTGCTTTGCTTTGTACAAAACAAAGTATCAAGAAAAGAGCACAAACTCAATTTTCATCTGTGTGTACATTAAAGATTAGCACATGATCTACTCCACCCTCATCTGGCTCACACACAAGTCTCTTGATTCTCAGTTTACATTAGATATAGCTAAAACTGAAGGTGGGGCTGCAAGTCTGGCCACAGCCACGTAAGTGTTCTTCTGACTTTGAAATTTGAGTAACTGTATATATTACTCTTTAATTTCAAATATATTTAATTTTGTGCTTAAAAGAACAAAACAAGTTTGTGCAATTAAGGTGTGTTTGAGGGGATCTTGATACGTCATCAGTACCAAAGATCAGACTCAAGAATATCATGGCAAAGATGGCATCCTTCAGCCAATTTGTAAGTCATTGCACCTGGTTTGATTTAGAGTTATCCAGACAAAGACGTTAAAGTCTCTTGCAAGGAGATCCTACCTCCTTGTAAGAGGGGATGTGAACAAAGTGAAGGAACTGTAATACACTGACCTCCATGAATACCCATTTCTATGCAACAAGAACAACAAAAAAATTATGACAGTCATTCTCTGAAGCTACCAACTGAGTATTAAAAGTAATTAATTCCTGACTTTATTTTTCCATAAAGAATCTACAAATCTCAGAGGAAGGGAAACCCATAAGTATGAAAAAAAGGTGTCAGCAGAGGGACCTTTCTATGATTGCTCTGTTGTGGAGAAAAAACCTGCAAACTTAAACGTTTCGCTAGAAAGAAAAAGAATTTAAAAAATTCTGAAGGTAATACCGTGAAGTTGGATTTTCATCCACTTATTCATAACATTTTCTAAATTCTCTGTATCTACAGTGTGATCAGTCAGGCCAAGCATATGCCTATCAGCATTATATTTTCATGCCCTCTGTAAGATTTCTAGGTGCTATATAGACAAATAGCAGGCACAAATCCTTTCACTTTCCTCTATTACAACTTTTTCCCCATCTCAACCAGATAAGTGACTGGCACCATAAATAGAAATGGTCACAAATAGAAAATGATGGTGTATGAATATTTTGTGGAAAGCTGATTGGAAAAGGACATTTTCCTTCTAACAATACTCATACCTCTGGGTAATTTGGAACAACACTTTTTTTTGGCATACCACATTAGACATTTTGTTTTTTATTATATTTTTTCACTTAAACTAGAAACAGCTGCTGTCTGATGTCGTCTGGTATACGTGGTATTAGTGTGGGTGGAGGAAGAGATTTCTTTTCCCTCACAAGAAAGACGCAACTATGGAAAGTATGAGGTTACAGAAAAGTGTTAGCAGGTGATATAAAACATTTCAGTGGTTTACATAGGTTGGAGAACATAGATCCAAATTGCCTCTGAATGATTGCAGTTGTCACATCTTTAAAGTACAAGGATTGGATAACCACAACAGTGATTAGCAAAGCAAAGAATCTATTTTCTTTTAAATTATAATCCCCAGGGAAGGATGCTTGGCAAACATTTTTTTGGGCTAAGACAGGCAACATTTGCCCCTCTGATATATTCCAAAGCCACTGAGTGGAATAGAAGAATAAAAGTAGCAAGGGCTTAGCTGTCCATCACTCCCTTGTAATTATACCTCTGGCTTTTTCATTTCTCTTCTCAAAGCAGGAATATTTTTGGAAGTGCCATTTAGTTATTTTGAAGTATTTTTGAGTACTGTACCACAATACAAGCTTACCCTGAGTTTGTTAATCCTATATAATGTTTCTTCAGAAACTTACTGAAAATCATAAATGGAAGTTTACCAATCTAAGCAGAAACAGGCAACAGTGCCTTCCAAACACCTACTCCTCAGTTCCAACATCCACATACTCAAGTACACAGCCTCAGCAATTCAGGCTGAGACTTTACAGTACCTGCACCCCAGTCACCTGTAAGAACATGTGCCACAAAAGTCAATAAAACCATGCCATAGAGTGGTGAGCAGGGAGCAACTTCTCACTCTTTCTCCCACTGCAAGAAAATCTAAGTGACGGGCCCAGTAAAACCAAAGAAAGGGTGGAGTTTTTTCACACAATGTTTATTTATACTGTGGAATTGTTTGTTGTTCCAAAGTTTACATGAGTTCAAAGTTGATCAAACTAATGAAAGAAAAAGATGTCAAGGATGATCAAATACAAAGGCTCCATCTACAAGTAGGAGGTTTGTAAGCCACAAGCTGTTGGGGGGTTAGAAGAGGGATTTAGGGAAAATTTAGGGAAAGTATGACTACATTTATATTTTATACTCTTCACTGCACATTCATCCTTATGGTCTTATGTCATTTAACGTAGACATAGGTTTTGGAAAGATCTATGTAGATCAACATAGGAGTAGGCCACTGGGACAGCTGTCCTAACAAGGTCTAAGAACTCAAATCTAGAAAAAAAATTGAAAGAAGGGTAGATGTTTGGGATAAGACAGCTGGTGAATACTCTCTCTCTTTCTTTCTTTCTTTGCCTTTGGAGGGATAGGCTTGCCACTTCTCCATGTGCCTTGGCAGGCAGACAGTCTTATTTTGCAAGGCAGCCCTTCAGGGCAGACTAGTCTGTGGCCTTTTCATGTTAATTGGAATCAAATGTTACAAGGAGGGAGACATAGGAAATTTAGAGATCTTCTGTGGAAGTGTCAGCATGGGTTTTCTTGATGCTTCTTGTCTTTTGCTCAGACTGTCCAAGTGTTGAGGCAGACTAGATCTAACTACCAGTCTCAGAGCACCTGGTTTCAGAGGAGTGTAAGTGGATCAAAACAGGTTCCCTTCAGTATGACTCCTGGATGCTTTACAAGGCATCACAGACACAGGAGTGCTGCTCTCTGGGTTGGATATGAGGACCCACTCTTTTCATAAGTAGGTAAAGAAGGCAAATTACTATTTTTCTGTCCTGAACAACCATGAAAGTCCAACTCCTGCTGGGACTGGAGTTGTGCATTGCAGGCTGTTATATGTCCTATATGATGATTAATTCTCCTTAGGGACTTAGCCCTTAGGTACTTACACTATGGTCCCTCTCCACGGATATCCACAAGAGCCTTGAAACAGATGGCATTATGCCTCATGGGTACAGCTGAGTTCAACTGGGATCACCCCAGACTTGTGACCTCTCTTGGAAGGAGGGGCTTGTTGTTTCAGTGCCAGGAGATAATGTAAGGAGACCAGGGACACACTGCTCTGTGCAAGTGTCTGGACAGGCATGTACCACCACATAGGCTGTGAATTACAGGTTGTAGCCCAGGTTGGCCTCGGGGAAACTGGGAAAGCATGGAGGACTGCAAAAACCCAACCCCTGGGCAGCCTTCCCTCCTGCATTTTGCCAAGAGCTGTGGAAAGCACAAGGCAGGCCATTCGGTCTATGAAGAGCTACACAACATGGCTATGAGGTCTGAAGCAAGCAAATGGCGTCTACATGAGTCTTTTAGGAAATCTGGGTGATTGTACAACCTCAGTTCAACAGCTGTATATCTCACACATATTTGTGTATTTATTCTAGTTAGTTTTCCCCTAAGGAAAAGCAATCTTCCCTAATCTGCACCCTACAATTTCTCGTGTCAAGCTCTCCTGAAGCGAATATACAACTGTATGCCAGTGACTAAAGGCTAAGCAGAAACTAATTTCAGGGTTTGGCTTATGGTGATTTTAAGAAGTCACACCTGGGCTGAGACTTTGGGTGCCAAGATTTTATCCTGGAGCAAAGTTTTACAGCCAAGTTTGAAACCCCTGAAAATGAGAAGAGAGGGGAATGTTATAATGGAAATGTTGGCATAATTTCAACTACTGTAGAGGAGCCCAAGAAGCTGATGAGGCCAAGAGTTAAAAGCAAATCTGCCAACTTTCACTCTGCTCAAATAAGGTAAGTCATGCTAAAACGTTTGACTGTTTTAAAAAAAATAAAATGTAAAGTTGCCTTCACCTCTTCAGAAAGCTACCAGTTACAAAAAAAAAAAAATCAAAAATAATGCAAATACACTTCCAATCAAATTCTGCTTTTTTTCTCTACACCGCATGATTTTTCTGCTCAGTAAAATGAGATGTGGGAAACTACCTTTAAAATGAATTTGACTATTCCTGGCTTGAAATTTGGACTCTACCTATCCAGAAAAAGGCAGTATAGTCTGGGCCATTCCCCAACAATAGAGTGGTGACAGGCTAAATATAACCACACTTACAGTCCCAGAACTGGCATCTGACACCAGGAGCTTACAATAACACCGAAGCTGCTGCTACTCCAGCAACAGCAGAGGCAAAGGGAGGGAAGGCTCTGTTTGTTTTTCAGCCGGGACCTCATTCTTCACTCAGCTGTTTGCTATTAGGATTGGAGCAGTAGCAGTGAGAAATTCATTGCTGCTTGCTCTCTGAATCCTGACACAGTAACAGCACAGATCCAACTAGCCAAATCCACAAAGGATCAAGGGAAGGGGAAAAAGAGAGCAACAAACTATTACACGCTTGTCGTCTCGCTTTTACAGAACCTTTCATCCCCAAGAAACCTATTTATTGAGGGTCAGGCTCTGCCCCATTCCTGCAGAGATGTGTATTAGTGAGTTCTGGAAACAGGACAAGGAATTTCCTCTCACCCTGCTCCTCCACCCTGCCAGTACAACCTGAGTGACTGGGAGGTATTCCCACCAGCACGAGGACTGCATGTCCCTGCAGCTGTCACCTGTGCTGTGCCTTGTGCCAGGTCCTCTCCCATGCCTGGCTGAGAGGAGAGGCAAGGGACAATGTGGAGTGAAACAGTGGGGGAACAGGGGTGTTCCTGGTATGGAGTTGCAGCCCTCTGCTCCTTAGAAGGGCACAAAATCAAGTACTAACTCAGTTAAACTCATCCTGATGCTTTGACAATATTAGACGCAATTCTGCTTGCACTGACAGAGGTGTGAATTGAGGTGAATATCACTGTAAATATTTCTGATATCTTGTTTTGGAGAAAAAAAAAGAAGCTTTGGAGTCATCTTACCAGCACATCTCTATTTAGATCAGCGGAGTGATTAAGACTGTGCCCCAATGCTGCAGGTGAAGCCTCAGCTCCATTGGTATTTAGTGGAGAATACAGACTCCATAAGGGTGACACAGGCTGGGTAAAAACAGTCTCCTTTCCAACTCAACTGCTCCAGAGCATTTGCTACTTGGGAAAGCTACAATTGCTATCCATGACTCCGCTTTGGTGCTGTAGGTAAGCGCTAAGAAACTGAATTGCTACATTTCAGAGCAGGCTTCCTGGCAGCTGCGGAGAGCAGAGTTCTCAGCTTCTCACAGAGAGCTCTGGAGGAGGAGCCCTGACTTGGGGTCCCTGGGTACAAAGGGTGATTTCTGCTAGTCCTGCTCTAAAGCACTGCAGCTGAATGACGGCTGCTGGATGTAGACAGGATGGGCGAGAGTGCGTAGAAGCTGGTCACAGCAGTGGAGCTGATTTGTGTTCATTTTTCTGCAGTCTATTTATGTTTGAAAATGAAAATGGTATGTAAGTACAGAGGCACTTTTTTGCCAGTACTTTGCTTCCCCTTCTGGGGACTCCATGAGGTCTGGCTTGTGAGCTAAACGATAACATTCCCAGGACCGGGAATTTTGTTTTGCATTTCACTACATCCTTGTCCTACTGACATAATGATCTCATATCCAAAAACAAATCACTCCCTTACCTCAGCATAACAAATTGTATGCGATACTTGACACGTGTTCTGAGACTGCTTTCTCCTGCTGCCCAAGAGTAAAAGGGTCCTCTTCCCACTATCTGCAGCCTGCAAACTCCAGTACAGTTGGGGCTATTGCCGTCACCTGTGAGCCTATCCCTCCCAGCCATGCTTTCTGATTACAGAGTGTGAGTCAAGTATGTCCCCATAGACTGACAAACTAGACATGAAGGAATTCCTGAGTACATTTAAAAAAAAAACAAACCAGGCAGCAAATGATTGCCTTTATACAGAGAAAATCTGTATTACTCACCAAGAAGCAAAACCATTGCTAGATCTGTGTCGGTATACATAACCAAGGCTGACTGTAAAGATCACACTTGCAGTGTAAGCAGTATGAACAGAAACATCTTGATATTCAACACATCTGGGGGAGAGCTCCATGTGCTCTGTACCGCCACCTTAAAACAGGTCTTGTGCTTATACTGAAATCTGAACTCCCTGCTAAGTCAAACTGTGCATGCTACGTGTTGGCTTGCATCCTAGCCCAGATTTGGATGGATCTAGCTGGCTTAGCTGATGAGGAAAATCAGCTGGGGACAAGCTTCAGCTTGACCTTTTCCCTCACAGGCAGAGGCGCCTTTCATTGATACAAAAGAGGCAGAAGAAAAAAAAAAAAGATTCACAACTGTGAAAGCTGCAATCACCCCCAGGAGGTGGGGTGCTCCACTTTGATTCTAACCTATGTCACACCATGTCTACTTCATCTTCTTTGTAAGTATCTGTTAAACAGGTAGCTGTTCAGGTGTGCTACTCTGAAGCACACCTGGTACATACAGGTTAACTAATACACTCGGCTGGACCAGTTGAAACCAGAAGGTTTTGATCTGATGTCTGCAGACCATTTGCAATGGGTATCTGAAAAGTAATTAAGAAATGCATGGCTGTTTACAGGCTTCCACTACACTGCATTGGCAGAGAGGGACTCTACTTTCACCAGAAAATTTCAGTAGCACATCTGCTGAAGAACCAGGGCTGCACTCCTGACCTGTAGACATGCAAGCCATGAGATGCATCTAATCCTTTTATAGGTACTTAATTGCACGGACAGATGTCAGCCTGGTTTGTGACACCCTTATTCACAGTAAAGAAAGAAGCAACCTGACCAGTGAGAAAGGGGAACAGAAGAGAGCTCACACTCTGTGTCACACTCTCTATATAGTATTACTACATAAATATAGTGAATAAGAGCCCTAAGCAATTGGTTATTCTGTCACTATCAGAAGCAGTTACATTTGAATTTCTGTTAACAAGCCCAGTGTGCATCTGCCAGTTATGTGTAGTTCAGATCATCTGATGCTCATCTGTCCCATGTCCTGTGTGAATTTTTGGCATGAAACCATGCAAACTCTGGTCAGCTGACCCAGAGGTTTCTTCATGTGGAGTTACCTTTATTTTGTCCTGGACACCTGGATTTCTCAGTACTGAATCAGCCTTTCAGTAGACTTTTATTCCCTTTTATTCCAAAAGTATCCATTTCACCCCTGAGAAACAACTGAAGGTCACAGTCCTGAGGCGGCACACCTGCTAAGACACTCATTAATCTTGAAGTGGTATGGTATATGCCTAGCACATACCATACACTGGCATTGTGAAAGAAGGAAATAAAATCGTTCCTTCAGAATATGCGAACAGCTGGTGTTCTACACAGGTTGCTACAGAAAGCATAGCCCACCTTAGCAGTACACTTACAGACAGATCACTATAGAAGTCATCTTCACTTTTCTTACATGGAAAAAAAGATTTGTCCATCTGCTGAATTATGTGTCTTCACTGGTCTTCAGCTAGTTCTGTGTGGTATGTACAAGCGCACGGTCTTCTGTGAAGGCTCTGCCTAGGTGATAAATTACTGATCCCATGAAGTCAGCTGCAAACACTGAAGAATTAATTTCAAATATAGAAAGACTTCATAGGACCTTCGGGGACATGTTTGCTGAATTTTCCTTCAGCAGCTTCTGTATCTAACACAACCATACAATCAGATGTCAGCATTCTTTCTTTGCTCACTACATGACAAAAATCAAATCTTATCTTCATCCTTCCACTACAATATTTGGTGTGGCAAAAAGTAGCTTCCACCTTTTTAGAATATGAAAACCAGAGAAGTAAAATGCCCCTGCAAACTTTTGAAACTATTGCTGTCTTCATTAGAGAGAAGGTAAAATCTGTGCTTCTAAAAACACCATTTGAAACTTTGAATTTCTTCAAAGACTTTAATTAATTAATTAATTTCTCTGCAGGTCTTTATACCAGAACAAGTGAAGTTAGAAGGAAGCTCATATGTGAGCTGGTCACTTCAGTTTTGTCCTCTTAGCCTCCTGTCGTTCTTTGTTTGACTGTACGTGAGTTGAATACAGTCCTAAATCATGTCTTTAATGTTTGGGAGACATGCAACCATCAGGGTTCAGTTGTGCCATCTAATTGTATCTTACAACCTAGGAGTGCCATTTAAACTTCCAGTGCTATGTGTGAGTAAAGAAAGGACAGTTTAGGTTAAAGAACATGATATACACTTGAACTCCAACCGTGTGCTTATACAAAATAGTCCCTTTCATATAAATGAGATGTGCTTGGGAAGTTTTTCTTTCAAATTTCATTTAGGGATGATAGAAACACACTCCCTGCTCCCAAGCACATCTCGATCCATCTGGGGAAAATGTTTAAGCTGCTCAGACTTCAGCCAGGCCCTTTTGTGGATTAAACAGCACAGTGCCCCATCACACGGAAAGCCTCCCTTCATTTTTTCTCCCTGTCAAAGACGGCCCAAACCGCTGCCAGGTTGTTCTGCAGTGCCATCTAGTGAGGCAGGCACAGTTCCACAGAGCTCCTCACTGAGCCCGGGCAAGGGTACATAAACATTCCTAAAACACTTTTTATTTTTTTCACCAGGGCTTCTCTTTCCTTCTCTTATAAACCCCCTCCTGCCTCTTTTGGTGCTCAGAGTCCAGCCAGACCAGCTCTTTTCTCCTAAGGTGAGGCCAAAGTCTTGACTCTGGAGCAGTTTACCAGCTTACCAAGTGTAACACTGCTAAACACACACAGCAACTTCACAGTCTGCTACAGATTCAATGGGTGTAGATGGTTTCTTCTGACCTTCAGTGAAACCTGGAAATATTGAGCTGGGATATGTGTGAATGCAGTCTTCTGTGCTGGAGTGGTGTGCATGTGGGAAGGAGACAGACATCAGTTGATGAGGAGAATGACCAACTGGGTAAGGGACTTGGGCAGGGAGGTGGGAAGAGGTCAAGGGACACACTCAGGAAGGGAAAGCTGAGGTTGCAAAGAGAATGGAGCTGAGGAGCAAGAGGACCAGAGATGTGGCAGAAGAGAACATGGGGACAGAGCTAAGCAAGGTGTGAGGACCACGTTATGGGTGCCTACTCAGGGAGGGAGGTTGAAGAGAAAGGAATTAAATTAGCAGAAGAGCTCAATAAAGAACAGTAAGACTGTAGCAGCAGTCATAGATGATATAATGAGGCAGTGGGAGACAAAAGCAGTGGAAACACATCTGCTGTGGCTACTCTGGGAAGTTATGACAGAAAATGGAAATGATGAGGCCTGAATAGCAGTACTGAGAAGCTGGGATTAAGCTAGTATCAGGCTGGGACAGGGGTTTGTGGAATTTTACTGAGGATGGAGTCTGTGGCAAGTGGCAAAGGTAAGCATCAAACAATGATTATGCATGTGTCAATATTCCGGTTTTCAGTTGGATTATTTCAAGATTTAAGAAATTACACGCAAAGTATACATGCAAAGTGCATTCATGCACAAACCTTACACTACTTTATTAATATATAATCTAAACTCTATCTTACTGCAGGATTAAAGATCCAGGTCTGAGCTCTCCAAAATTAGTAACTATTGCATAGGGTTGCCTATACCTCCTAATTCACCACATGCCTTCTCTCTTCCCTTGAGAGAAGTCAAGAGGGTGCAGTAGGGAACTGTTCCTGCCTTTTTATAGACAGGAGATTGCAGGAGACAATGAGCTCATGGCTAAGGCAGATGAATGATGCCACAGAGTCAGTCTTTATCTCTTCCCTTCCGCAGCATGCCCAGGGGACATATCTAGACTTCTAAGACAGACTTTTCTCAAGTGGTGATCAATGTGTAATCTTTGCTTTGGGGATTCCAGACTGGAGATCTCTGAATGTGGTTTGCAGAAAGGCAGAGACATAAAGCTATAAATAGCATCATGAAGAATTCCCACACTGAATCACTGCTCAAGACTATAGCATAAAACCATCCTGTCTGGAGGGCACATACATGCCAAGAAAACCATCAGCTTGCACAATGGCAGTTTATGGCTTTCTTATGTGTTGCCAAACAATTTCCACATGCCCAAGTACAGCTCTGCTCTTTCAGAAGGTAGATGTTCCCTGTGGTCTGACTACCATGACTTTTCATGTAGTTTTATGGGGCTAGGAGTCAACGTACTAATAAATGTAGCAGCATGTAAACTGATCTTTTAATAAAATTGCAGTTACTGGGAGGAAAAAAAATCTTTTTCAGATTTCAGAATAGTCTATGTTGCATTTTCCATTTTGCTTGGACAGAAACATGAAGTGGTGGCTGCACTGAGGAAGAAGAAAATAGCCCCTTACAGCCCTTAACTATATCTCCAAGCACCTGAAAGAATACCACAATCACTCCCTGTTTTCAGTTCAGTAAAGAAAGAGCTTCATGTACTTCTAAGTAGCAAAAGGAAAAAAAAATTCAAAAGGCACAAAAGCCACAATAAACTCATGGGGTATTTTCCATCCTGCGGGGCTGGTTTTTCAGTATTTACATTACATAATATACAGCTACTAGAATTACTGTGTTCTAATCCAGAGAAGCTTCCGGAAACCAAATTACTTAGTGGCTAGGCATGAATGCTAATGCCATCATTTGAAACACAGGCTAATAATATAGAAGTTTATTCTACCCAAGGGTATGTATATTCATCATACTTGAGATGTATTCTTCTGTATGATAGATTCAGCTTGATGGGCATATTTACAGAGACTTTCTTCCTAGGATAATTGGGCAATTTAGGTTTAGGGAATAGAGACATTTGAAAAGTATCCTAGCACAGCGTAAAACACTCCAGAGATCTGGCTACAAAGAGCTGGGGCCTGAGGAAATGAGCAAAATTCAGAAATGAGAAATGAAATCATCAGTCTCCAGTGGGCAAGAGGCCAGCTTGGGTAAGCTGTGGTTTTCACTAAAAGAGCCATGGTCAGCATAGTTGCCCCTTCCTGCCTACAATATACAGGGCTCAAGACGACTGGTCATTTACAATGCGTGAACTCACCAGGCTTCCTTTTGATTTTCCCAAGAAATCCTTCCCATGGAGCAGTAAAGACCTGTCAGTGAGATCTCTAGAGCTTGTGAAGTCTTTACAGCTGACGTGGCATCCAACAGCCTGAAGCACAGCATGAAACCTGTGGACAGTAGACTTTGCTATTGCAATATAACACAACTCTTCAGCTTCAAAACATAACTCACCACCCACATAACAGGTCAAGCATGACACGTGTTTATGCAACAGTGGAGATTCACTGCTGCCTGCATGTTCCTCTCTCCCAGCTGTCTGGAATGACAAGCCAGTATCTTTACCAGTTCCCAAATATCTCACTAGCTTGTCCTCAGTTTAAAACTATGAAAAGATATATTTTTTTCTCAGAAATATGTTGAATGTTTCTACTCACAAGCTACCATTAATCTGTTACGCACTACTAGCCAAAACCAGAGACATTGTGTGGACTAGTTTTAGCAGAAAGTCAGGGGTCAGCTTGGATTGCACCACTGAGCTGTTACTTTGTTGTAGCTGCCAGACTGAGCTGTTTTACAAATAAAATAATACTTTAAAAAAAAAAAAAAAAAAAAAACAAAAAAAAAAAAACCAGCTGTGTAAAGTCCATTTCCAGAAGAGGTGAGGAGTCCCAGCTTGCAAGAGTTTCCTTTTATGCTATGCCTGGTTTCGACTGACTCTTCATGACAACAGAGGGAGTGTCATAGTGCCTTATCTACCTATCTCCTGCCTGAGAAACTCAGCCTGTCCCTAAAGGATCTGGTCCCCAAACCACTCTTAGAACATATGAGGAATCTAGGTCAACATGTTTCACATCCAAACTTCTTAGAAGAAAGTCTTTTTTTTTGTGTAATCATAAACCTGAGGGAAATGGAAACAGTCATCAGAGCCAAGACACAAGAAATGAAAGCAGCATTTCAGTGGGAGAAGACAGGTAGGAAGAAGGGAGAGGCAATGGGCAGTGCAAGGTGGACTGTAAGGAGTGTTAGCTCCTCCTTGGTTTGGAGGAACAATGAAAAAATTTTTTAAAATGCAGAAAAGTTTTAAAGAGTTTCTTCCAAGTGGGCAATAGCACTAGACTAACAGTCACTAACTCCAGCAGAAGAACAGATCTAGTACTCATGGGCCAAGTATATCCCCCAGCTTCCCAATCGTGGAGATCCAAGTGTCCACTCTGAAACAGGCTATGGATAAAATTGTCAAAGAGGAAACCGGACCTGACATACCAACCAGTGAAAATATCTTTGGAACACTGCGGAGACATGATCCTGATGAGGTTCTAGTGCTACTTCAAGGGCAAGAATTCCCATGGATTCAAAGACTCCCAAAACCAATTTGGCACTAAGAAGAAAAATAGCACTTTTGCAAAGGCAAAACACATGTAACAGCTTGTTTTGTGATGGAAAGTGGGCTGTACCAGCAAAGAGGGGAAAAACGGGAGACAAGCCTGCTGCAAAACCTCATCATGCATCTCATTACGTTCTGAAAGGTAGATTTTTGAATAAAACAAAGAAGCTGATCACAGACTGTGAGTTTAGCAAGTGAGTCTTGTATCAGTAATAAGCTTTTTTCTAAGATCACCTGTCACATGAGGAGTCAAATGCCTCAAAGTCTGAGAAGACAATGTTAGCAGACAAAAACACTATCAGCACTAGAATTTCATCAGCTATATTGACAATAAAATTCCAGACAGACAGTAGTTTTATTACACGATGAGTTGTCTCTTAGCATCACATTACTATCTTCTAGATTATTTATGCTGTCCTAGGAAAACTCTGGTGTGCAAAATGTTCAGTCAAAAGACGAGTTCAGTCATCTCTCTCAGCCTGGCATAAACAAAAGTGTTTTATGCCAAATGAACATAACCAGGCAAGCTCTTTGACATTCCTACTGCAACAAGTAATTGTTATTATTCCAGCTTTAGATATGACAATAGCTTTCTTGTCTCCTTACATAAGAAAGGGCCATCATTTGCTTTGGTAGGTCTGGAAGGGAGCACTTTGTACCTCAGAGAAGAATGACTTAATAGAATTGATTTTAGTACACGTGCTTCAGAGTTTGGTCTGCACAACAGTATGCTCATTTAACCTCATGATGAGAATGAATCCTCAGTGCAATAAACTTGTTTTAAAGCAAAATTTTCAATCTACTGAAGCCTCACATTGGGTTTTATTGCAGTTATTACTAACTTTTTTGTTAGTAAAGCCAGAGGTTACAAGTGACTCCAGCCTATGTGAGATGTCCAAATAAACAAGGCAAGGGAGAAAAGTAGCAGAGAAGACATTCAAACTCATATGAAGACAGTAATGGCAGCCTGGAGCAGTAGTGTTTCTACTCCAAAATAATTTGACAGGTTTCATACATATTGTTGTGTCACTACAGCAGAGCCTAGTAACAGAGTATTTCAGTGCACAGAAAATGAATCCTTGGCTGAGCAGCTTCCATTACACAGATTTTTTTTTACCTTTCTTCAGAGATGCGCTAGCAATTGCGCTGCCTGAAGTAGCTCTCTGAAATGCAGCAAGTTTGCCTTTGACCTAATTTTGCCATTGATTTGTGGAGGACTTTTTACATCCAAGAGAAGGAAAGAAATAGTAAGACAGAAGGGATTTTTTAACTCTTCAAAGGTATTTGTTGTCTAAAGATGGACTGCTGGAACAAGGCTGTAGAAGAAGGATTAACAAGCTTGGTGTTGCAGAGGTAATCACAGACTTGCAGTCTATCAAGAGCCTGATAGACTTATCTTGAATTATTTTTTAGAACATGTCTACTTGGGGAAGCAACATTTACACATTTCTTCCATTTGAAATTACATTTTTAGGACTGTTCTAGCCGTGACCATCCAAAATTTCCTGTAGTAGCTAATCAGGGAAGTAAGGGGGGATTCACCCTAACATCCATGGGAGCAGGAAAGCTATATTCCTGTCCAAGAATCACAATATGTTTTCTGGTGACAGAAAAATTTACCACAGTTTGTATTTTGCCTGATCTCCAATGAGACATTCAAATGAGTTATGAGAATATATTGAAACTATTACCACAAAAAAAGGTAAAAGTTAAAACATAGATGGTTTAGGTCTTAGCCACCTTTTAACTCCTGGAAATGACTAACCTCCACCTGTCTTCCCCAAGGCTATTTGTGACCTTCTCTGGAGCATTTGGTACTGGCCATGGACGGAAACTATATGTAGTATTACCTGAATTTGGGACGTAGTTCAGTTCAGCAAGGTTTCATTTAGAAATGTCATTAGCTCCTGTGCAGGTATTTGTCAATCATAGAAGGGAGACTGGCCCCTGAAAAAAAATACTTCAATCTCCATTTTCTTACACCTGATTTTAACATCCCAGTTTTGAAAGCGGACCATCCGAACACTGGTGCCATTGAAAGAAGAAACGTCAGTGCACCAAGTTATCCAATAATCAGAGGAATTGAGAACTCCTCCCCAGAGACCACCTTTGCTGAGAGACGCTGCCTACAAGAGTATCTGAGGCTCTAGCCCCAGCTTCAAATGGCATCCACTGACAACAGCAGATCTTCAACTTGAATTTATCCCATCTTTATGCAATACAGAAGTTTGACCATCAGCAAAGTAAATAACACTAGTCCACCAAAAGAGTCTCTCTTGCAATTATGAGAAATAGATAATACTTCTTAGGAATAAAATGCTTCCTTTCAACAGATATAGGCATAATTGTCCAAGCATGTTTTACCTGGAAGGCACTTTTTATTTTCTTTCTTTTTTTTTCTTTTTTTTTTCCTATTTCTGTCAGAACAATACATTTAGATTCTTTAGCCTCTTGTTTTAAGAAAATTGCATGTCTGTGGAAAGTGTCTCAACAAGCTGGAAAGACAGAGTTTCCATCAGCCCAATGGCATGATAGGGTCTGCAGTTTGCCAAATAAAAGAATTCACTAAAAATGAACCATCTTCATCCTCCAAATACTAGGTATTTCAAATATCTTGCAAATTCACATTTCTCTTTCTTTTCTCCTTCCAGGAAAAAAAAAAATAAAAGCAAAAACAGAATTCCAGACTCAGTAAGAAAAATATGGCTAAAAGCAGCAGCTATATGTATAATTGAGATTACCCTCTTCCAAGTGAGGCATAAGCACATGCAGCTGTGGCTGCTTTTACAGCTCACCTGCAGGACTCATCAATGTTCCTCTTCCCTCCCAGCTGCCAATGTAGGGCCTCTCTTAAATAGAAGGGCCTCTCCCAAAATAGAGGAGTTAAGGAGATGTGCAGAAGGGGAGGAGGCAGAGAGGTTTGTCTGACAGCACTGCAGCCCAGCAGGCTCAATGGGCCTGCCAGAACCTCCCACAAGTAACCTGTGGTCTTGCATGCCACGGGAGGTACAGGAAAGTGTGTGTCCTCCTGCCATGCAGAGAAGCAACCATCTCTCATTTTACAAATGCCACCATTGCTATGAAGACAGAGTCTGCTTCTGAAGTACAGGTTTATTCCTGGATGTAAAGTTGCATGGCATGATTATAATTTCTATACTATTTCTACACTAGTTAGGTATTTATATGTTTTCCCATTACCTTATTAAAATTATCATTCTAGAGGATCTTTTTACTTTTCTCCTCCTCCTATGTGTGATTGTCACAAGCAATCCTATGCAAAATTATGAATGTGTCAGAGGGACTAGAGCATGGAGAAGAAAATCAAACCCAGAACACTTTGCATTCAGACTCATCTTTCTCCAGCAAAAAAACCCATAGTGAATACACAGCTTCAAGTCCCTCATACTTAGTCCTACACTGTTACAATCCAAAAGTGGGTGCTCTGCAAATGTCACCTGTGAAAGGAGCATCATAAGTCGGCCCAGAGAATGATATGGGCTTTTTGTTACTTGTCCCCTACAACACACTAGCTGTCCTGCGCAAGTCTGCCTGAGATTTAGACCTCTGAGTTTCCCTGGTAAGGACCAAGTTTCATCTCCCATGTGCAGAGATATGGTGCATAAAAGAGCCACTGCCAGATTGCCTGGTATTAATTTTTTTGTCAGATCAACAATACAGCTTTTTTGCGTCTGTGTGTTTATTTCTGTTTGAATCCTTTCAACTGCTGTTTCTAGCAACACCCACGCAGGATGAGGGTGATCATTTTTCTCACGTGACTGGTGTGTTGTACTTTTTGCAGCTTTCTGGTGTAGTTTTTTTTTTTTTTTTTAGGACTTTAGCCCTTCTTGGTCCTTTTACGTCCCATTGCAAAGGAGAGTAGAGGTTCACTGCTGGATTTCCTACAGGGTGGACAAATTTATTACCACTAATAATATTTTCAGCTACAAAATTAAATCAGCTGAGCAGCCAAAGCTTCTGACTGAAGTAGGAGGATCCCACATTTGGGACTATCCTCTTGCTCTGTGTAACACATCAGCAGTCCCCAGTCAGAATTCAGTCTCCTCTGGCCACGAACTTGAGAGGGGGAGCGTGCAGATCACAGGCTGGCTCCTTGCAGGCGTTTAGGACTCCCCTGACATCTGAGAGCCTACAAGGAGGGCAAGGCAAGGGGGAAAAAACAGTGTGGGAGAAACAAATCTTAGTTCCCTTGACACCATGAGCAATAAGGAATGGGGGGGGAAGTTGGACCATCTGAGAGGACAACCAGCTGTGTTGGCTCAGGGTGGAAACAGGCTGATACTTGGGGCAGAAGCGATTTCCAGGGTAACGTGGCTGTGGTGTCACAGCATGCTGTTGCCCTGTTTTGTTCATCATGTCTTTCTTTGCTTCCCCTGCAACACTGAGTACTGGCAACTGCTGACAGATGAGGAAGGTTTCCTGCAATGGCAAAAATGGCTAACATTCTTGTTCCCCTCTCCATCATTAATCACTCCCACCTTTTCCCAGGCTGTAGCTCACCAACACTCAAGTTTTGCCCCTCTGGATCTCTTCTGAAAGCAAAAGCTTCTTTTTGACTGGGGGGACGTCAGTGGTCACAGCCAGAAGGACATCCCACAGATAGCTCAATCTGGCAAGCTGTGGCACTAGAGTGGAAATGAACCTTCTATGATGGGGTAGAGCCAAGGGATCATCTTATGTTGTCTTTATACCAGCAGAAAATTTAACATCTAACAACACCTGAGATGGGAAATTCTGGTTTTCTCTACCACAGTGTGAGCACAGGACCCATCCACTTCAGAAATGTCGTCTTTATGTGCATCTTCCACCAAAAGCCATTTCTGGCAAAGCATGCATTGTCTTGCCACACCACTGGCTCTGGCAGGATTTTAACCTCATGCTTTCATAAATGTCATTATTGGAATTTTTTTTCTGCCCTCTCAGTTTCAGTACATTTTACTTTAAAATATTTTTAAAATTATCCTTATTGTAGGAGTACACAATGGTTTTAAATAAAACTTTTGTGATGTTATGCAGCAGATGACTGGTCCATTAGAGAATATGGGATATTATTAGTCTCTGCCAATTAAATGTACCCAGTCATGGTTCATCATTTAAGTGAAAAAGAAGCTTTAAGCCAAAGAACATTCACTGTGAAATTCAGGGTGGTTTTCATTTCATTCTTGCCAGAGTGTGAAAGTATTTAAAACCAATTAAAGATCAAGTTTTTTAATGGGAGCATTATAGTTTTATTGTGGTCCTGGAAGGAGATAGGAGTCAGGCTAAATCCAGAGTATCAGTAGCAATTCTGGATTAATTCCAACTCCTGTAGATCTTGAGAGTCTATCTGTCTTGAGATGGGTAATGTTCATAGCTTAATCATAGACATTTGCTATTAATATTAATCTGTTTCTTCTTATGACTCAGAGTGCTTTGCTGCCAGAACACAGTGAAAAACCCCAAAAGGCAGTGAAAATGAGTGCATTTATTACATCGAGAAGACATGGAAGGGGGGAATGGTAAACTCATTTTACAAATTGAAGTTATGGCTATTTATTATGAGTCATTTTACTGTTTGTCTCACTGCATTACCTGTCTGGAATCTCTGCTGAGCTTCATGCTGAGAGATAGCCCATGACCTTGGGATGCTTCCCAGCCCAGCCAGGCACAGAGTGCCTCTGGCAGAGACATGCAAATCCTGGGACTGTTTCTATAGTGCTCAGACAGGGCAGTGGGGTCTAGGCAGGAGCCCCAGCTCAGTCCAAGAGCACACAAACAGTGTTCTCATGTCCCTCATGTCTCTGCTTCAAAGGAGAAGATGGCCCAGACTAATACCTTTCAGAATCAAAAAAAGGGAAAAAGAATGGAGCCTCCTACTCCTGCTATACGCTTCATCATCCTCCCTAGAGAACTATTCCCTCATTTACTTGTTAGGGACAACTCCAGATCTGTCTCTGCAGTAAGCATAAAGGAAAAATGAAAATAAAACCGTTGGACATCAGCAAATAATGTCTCTTTTTCTGGCCATACCTCATTTAAAGGAGCAGTATCTCTCAAGGAAACTGCAAAACATTACAGACATCAGGAGAAGCAAAGGAAAGTCATTTCTACCTTTTAGTGACAGAGTGGATTGCCTGAGACTTCGTTTCCCATTCTTCTGAGGTAGGATTTATTTTATTCACCCCAAGGGCAAGGGCACAGCACAGTCACATGCAGCAAGAGAGTTACTGGATGCTGAGCTCTGACAGAATTTCTACAGTGTCTGTTTCTACAGCCTGTTTTCCCCATCCCAAACAGTGATTTCTGAATGTCCTGAAATAAAAAATCTGCCCCACGCCTACACAACCAAAGCTGCCTTCTGTGCCCTCTTTCTCAGTTGCTTTCCACCCTGGCCTTTACAGACTTGGAACTTTGATCTCTCCTTCAAGCCTTGTGGAGTGGCAAGTACCACCTAACTGGAATTTCCTCAGCTGAAGTACTTCTAAGATTAAAACACAAATACTTAAGAAAGAAAAACGAAGAGGTCCAAACAAATACCAAAATAAAGGACAGAATCATTCAGATATTACTGAAATATATGCAAATAAAGCAAGTAAATATGTCCAATTGACTGAAGTGGCCTGTTGGTTACACAACCTTTAAAACAAGGACCGGGCTGAGGATTTCAACGCGTTTGTTACTCCGAGTCATCAGACTCTCTGGTCAAAGGAGATCACTATCTTCCCTTCTTCTTCATTCCATTGATCATAAACACTTCCTATACATGTTCTTAAATGGTACAAAATAACAGCAATTGGATCTGGTTCTCAGGGAGAGCACAACGCCCCATAATTCTCATTGCTGTCTCCCTGCTGTCAAGTACGTAATTTCAGCTTTGCTGTTAGGCTGTCTTCTGTTTCTATTTATGTGATTTCTTTTTTTTTCTCACTTAAATCACTCCTTGCATTGATCCAGACATTTGGATATATAAATGAAAGGCCTCAGACACAGAAATAAACACAAAATATGTTACAATACTTCATTGTTTGTGCAGAATACTAAAAAAAAAAAGTCCTCTTCAAGAGAGCATGGAATTTGCAAACTCCTTCTGTCTCCATCTTTTAGCTGATTGATTAGGGTTCCCAGAGGGTATCAGGAAAGGCAAGGCTGGGTACTGGAAGTCTGTCGTCCTTGAAGTTAGGCTTTGCACGTGTCAGATCCTTGTGGCTGGGACAGAGAGCACCTAGTAACCAAACTGTAGCTCATGGGTCAACCACAAAGTTGCTGAAAATGCTGAAAACGTTTTGATCACAAAGATCATCTGAACCTCTCTTTACTTCCAACTTCTAGATCTCACTGAAACTAGAAACAACATTATTTATTAAATGCCCACATTATATTGATTATCTATAATAGCTAGACTTTGAGGTTTTAATACCAAAAAGACTAAAAACATTCACATTGCAATCTGCCTGCAGTTCAAAATTTAGACATGAAAGTTTATGCTGGAAACATACACATGTGAGCGCAGGAACATGAGCATGCATGCATAGGTGAAGAACTAAAGGCTAACAGACAAGTAGAGAGATAAGCAGTTGAGAACATACTCTGCACATGTTTTCAAATAGATCTGGCACCAGTTCAGGCTATAAATTCCTTTATGCTACAAAATGCACATGGACATGAATTATTTTCTTAGTGATCAGCATCTTTTTTTAATTGGAAATGTGCATTATGATGTTAGACTGGCTAAAAAGATCTCATAGCAATTTTTGTGAAGGAGTCAGTCTTTCCTGATTAAAAACCTTGCCTATTGAAACTTTATTTACTGGTTTCAGCCACTGACCCAAATCGGTCTGAGCTCTCTGTCTGATGTGCCTTAAATTTTGGAAGAGGCTAAAAAGAAGTCAATATAGCAGCTTTCTCCATTTCTGCTCTGAAAAAAAAATAAACAGCATGTAGTGCCATTACAGTGCTTGCACTGCATGATGCTGATAAAATGCTGCACTTGTTAGCCCCTCTCTGAGGAGGACAGCCAGCCTCATTTTGTGCAAAGTGTTTCATCAGCATCACAGTGTGCCTGGCTGTGCCCATGCCTCCCACAAGGCTCATGGCAAGGATTTCATGTTGTTTCCATCTTCTCACATGCCAGAACTTCCGTCAGGACAGTTCCTGCAGAAAATGAAATACACATTTCCCAGACACCCTGTTGCAAAGTCAACCAGGACAAGACTGATCACTGTGTCCAGTCTGGGGAATGCAAGTCCAATCCATTCTCAGCCACAGTGCCTAGGTAAGTAATGAGATGGCTTGCTTGACTATACACCCTGATTTAAGATAGATGCCACCTCCCACTTTTAGGATCAGTGCTCCTTCATGACGTGAGGCTGGAACTGCATTTGCACTTGTTGCACACCATCATTGCAAGCATTGCATGGCTGAGGTTTCTGTGGCTCTTGCTTTTCAGTGGAATAATTCCTTAAGCCACTGTTGAGATTGGAGACTGTTCACTGTGTCTCTATACAGCAAGTAATGTAGCCTTTCAAAAGGTAACAGCACTGTTCAGTGTAAAGATTTCTCTACACTACTTCATTTGTATGAGCTCTCCTTGAGCTGCAACTGCCACACCTGCTGTGCTTACAACATACTTTTTCACTTCCTGTGGTGAATCTGAAGATCTGCAGAGGCAGTAGTCACGCCATAAGGACACATACATCCATCCACCCTATATAAGTAATTCCCAAATTCAGATCCATCTCCTGACTGTAGGATCTTTGTTCTGAGTTCGGCTCTATTTCCACATCCACAGACTATTTTGTGGTAAAGGAAAGTCTGGAGTAAAGTTATCACCCCAGACCCACTGGATTTCTTTTTATTACAGCTTATACAGAGCCACTGATCTGTCAGGCATCCCTCTTCTGAGAAGAGGAGAGAATAGGGATGGCACATGTCCATAGCTCTTACAGCAACAGACCCTAAGCAGCAAAATCTAGACTAGAAATAACTCCTGCTTTCTAGCAAGCGTCTCAGGGACAAACATGAAAGTTGAATGATCAGTTTCCATTTTTCATGGTGTCTCTACAGCAAGAAGGAAAGCAGAAACCTTCATCGCACACATGTATGCAATGAGAGCAGAAGTCAGCTCTGGCACTTTATGTGGTTTCAAAACTGCAGAAGCAGTTCCTCAAGGTCTATCCTACTTGGCAAGCAATATATTTTTCCTGCATGAAATAAAACCAGATACAAAGATGGGACTTGTAGTTGCTGCACAAGAGAAACAGTGGTTTCATTATCAAGATCCACTCACCTGGAGTTTGGACTAACCTTCAGACAGGTTTTCCCATCTTGACTAGCAAAACGAAACATCAAAAATCACTCCTGAAATGGTCTTCTCACAAGATTCGCAATTCATTTGTGCAAACTCTAGTAGTTTGGATGATTCAAATAAAGGTCATCTGAGCATTCAACTCAAATCAAGGAGTCTTGCCCCACCACACTATCATCCAGCATTGACCAATCAATGATCACATCAAATTAATTACACTACAGTAGTGGTATTTGCAGGTGGAGCAGTAAAAATCAGGGTTCAAGGGGAGACAATAGGAACTTTCACTCTGAGCAACATGCACATAAAACCTGACTATTTTGGACAAATTTTCTTGGAGGTTTTGTGACTGGTTTGAATTATTTTTTATTTTTTATTTTAGAAAATACATTCTCAACTTACTGAAACATAAAATATTTTTAATTCCTTTTTCAGAAAACTCTAGATTCAAGTGTGTTATTAGAATGGAATTAGGCAATACAAAAGAAATCTGTACTGTGCTCGTTTCAGAAATGTAAAGTGATAAAGATTAAAAAAGCGCAATGCTTTTTAAGTGGAGCACTTGGATGATTACCAAAAAGGAACCACTACATCACTGCAGTTGACAGAAGACACTAAACCTCTGTGCAGCTTCTAGATGTTCAGATGCTTTCTTCAGTTGCAGAACAGTCTTCAAATATGGATTAAAAATGTTCATTCCAAATTAACTAAGAAGGGGATTATGAACAACCCATTCCTCTTCAGGCTGCCTCAACCTGTTCAGCAATACGTAGCACAGAAAGAATCTCATGCAGATCTCTGAGCTTTGGCATGTTCCCTAGTAGCTGTCTGTACCAGGTTCTCTCACATCACCCAAGGCAGAAGAGGTTCAAGGGGCAGAAACTCTCAGCTTTGCTATTTTCCTGGAAAACACAAACTTCTGTTTGCACTGTTACCAAAGATGAACAGACAAAAGAAATTTCATCCCACATTGAACTGAAAACAACCCATGATTTCTGCCTGAATTTCTTTAACTCCATCTGATTTGTGTCTTGATAATATTATGAAGTCTTTTTGGTTTTAGATGTCCATGGTATCTTTCATCCCAGAACCTGTTGTTGTGTGCTCTGAAGGATCAGCCAACAGTGATAGCCATAATGCTATAATGCATAATTCTTCAAGAAACAGCACACACATAACCCTCCAGGATTTTCCTTGAAGAAGTTGCAGCTGGACATTCTTGGTGCATATGATTCGTCAAGTAGACAGAGGTATCTAGAGAAATAAACAAAAGTGTGAATAGTTCACAAATATTTTAAAAAAAAATCTCTTTTGACATTGTTTTGACAGATTTCATTCTGTTTTGCAAATAGGAGATTTGAGGTTGGGGGAAACTTGAAATTTGCCTTTTGTTCTTCCAGCTCTTACAGGACCAAAGAAAACAAATGTAGGGAAGGCTCTGTGATCCAGGAAGGGCTAAGATGTAAACATCCACAGGTTCTGAAAGGAAAATATATTCTAGTTTGTCCATGGACTGGAAAATAAACATATTTGACTACAGTAGTGCTCAGCAGCTGGTTGTTGGATTAGAGCTGCACAGCTGGAAGCCTACAGTTAAAAAAAGTGTTACCTAGAACACAGTGGTAAACAGAAGGGTTTGCTATAAATGTCTGAGTAGCTGAAAGGTCAAGAAGGAAATACAGGAACAATGAGAGACAATAAAAATGTTAACTTGATTATTTACTTTATTAAGTCAGGTAGGAAAGTTTGAACCAGACCTTTGGGTTATTCCTTGCTATAAAGCACATCCACAGTGAATGAAGGAGTTCTCAGTTTTGGAAGCACAATGTGTATGAGAAAAATGCCTTCTGAGACGCTAGGAAAAAGCAATACTTTTCTATATAGAGTTCCTCCTGAGGAATCCTCCAGAATTGGTCCAGTGCATTTGTCTCTGCTTAGGGTTGGATTCAGCCCACCTAGCTTTCATACAATCATAGAATCATAGAATCAGCTGGGTTGGAAGGGACCTCCGAGATCATCAAGTCCAACACTTGATCCACTACCACTGTGGCACTAAGTGCCACATCCAGTCTTGCCTTAAAAACCTCCAGGGATGGAGAATCCACCACTTCCCTGGGCAGCCCATTCCAATGGCTGATTACCCTCTCTGTAAAGAAATTCTTTCTAATATCCAACCTAAACCTCCCCTGGCACAGCTTAAGACCATGCCCTCTTGTCTTGCTGATAGTTGCCTGGGAAAAGAGACCAACCCCCACCTGGCTACAACCTCCTTTCAGGGAGTGGTAGAGAGTGATGAGGTCTCCCCTGAGCCTCCTCTTCTCCAGGCTGAACAGTCCCAGCTCCCTCAGCCTCTCCTCATAGGACTTGTGTTCAAGTCCCTTCACCAGCCTAGTTGCCCTCCTCTGGACCTGCTCCAGGATCTCAATATCCTTCCTGAACTGAGGGGCCCAGAACTGGATACAGTACTCGAGGTGTGGCCTCACCAGCGCTGAGTCCAGGGGAAGAATCACTTCCCTGGACCTGTTGGCCACACTGTTCCTGATCCAGGCCAGGATGCCATTGGCCTTCTTGGCCACCTGGGCACACTGCTGGCTCATGTTCAGCTTCCTGTCAATCCAAACTCTCAGGTCCCTTTCTGCCTGGCTGCTCTCCAACCACTCTGTGCCCAGCCTGTAGCATTCCATGGGGTTGTTGTGGCCAAAGCGCAGGACTCGGCAATTGGCATTGTTGAACCTCATCCCGTTGGAATCAGCCCAGCTCTCCAACGTATCCGGGTCCCTCTGCAGAGCCCTCTTGCCTTCCTGCTGATTGACTCTCCCCCCCAGCTCAGTGCCATCTGCAAATTTGAGTCTCAAAACCATAGCTAAATTATTTAGTTATCTGTACAACTACTGCAGACAATGAAGACTGCTAGACATGTTCCCAGAATAGCTAATTTCACTGGTCTTAGCCATCTATCTCTGTCCAAAAAACTCACAAGATGATTTTGTGAGCCATCAGTATCATCAAGTGCTCGATATTTATTTGAGGGCATGGGAATGTTAAATATTCCCTAGGCCATGCCTGGATGCCCAGCACACTTCCTGTGAGCAGGCTGGAGGGAAACAGCAGAAGGTTTGCTGCAGAGTGAGCATGAAGTCTAAGAAAACTACTATGACAGGTATTCAGAGCTGTGTGTGAGTGTTTACAGTGATTTTTCTGTAAGCCTAAATACCATTTCTTGTACAAAGTACAAGTGGTAATCTACACAAACAGATCAGGTTGTTTGTGTTGTCTCCAAAAGAGAGTTAAAAACACTAACTACCTCTCTCTTCCAATACAAAACCAGAAAAAGCATAGATTTTTTCTTTGATTTGTTGATTCGTTTGGCTTTTTCAAATGAAAAATCATGAAAATTTACTATAAGAAAACTATACAAGAACTAACACATCAACATTATGGAAATACACAAAAGTGAAGGTACATTGTAGTAACTGCATCCTTTTAAAGACTCTCTGTATTTGTAAAGCCCATTCAGTTATTTTGGTAAGTAAACTGTAGAAGCATCCAGTACACTACATTCAGCTTTATTCACTTGTGGAAAAATCCTTTGGAATGTTATAAGAGTGAAGCCCAAATAGTGCAATAGAAATTTTATTCAACATCCTTCCTATACAATTATATAAATTGATTTTTGAATTCTGTAGGAATACTATCACTCTATTAAAATCTATCATATTTTTTCCATAAGGGCTATGTTCCAAAGTGCTTATAGCAAATATTCCCGCTTTCTCCTGCAGCAAAAAAACCTCCAGTAAAACATGTGACCTTCTATACATCCATTTGCTGATCAATACTAGAGAAGAGAGAAGTTTCCTTTTCTTTGGATTTAATGGTATTTGGAAAGAGACCCCCTGCAATCCATCCAACAGGGTTCAGTGATGTGAAAAAGGAGACTACTAACACATCAGTATTCTGTAATATTGGAAGGGAGACCCCCTTTAGCACTGAATTAATGCCTGGAAAATCTGCTCCCCTCATGCTTTTTCCGTGTGATTTGCTGGAGCTCATTCTTGCTCCATTGCTGGGAAGGCCAGGACATATCCCCTGGCAGTTTTTAAAACTTTTATAAACTGGAAAGTATTTTGCTGGCTTGAACTTTGCTTGCCTAGAACCTGTGAAAGATGCTGCTGTTATTGTTGGGGTGTTAGTTGAGTTTAGTCATGTCATTCATTCCTGTTAAATGAACTGGTTTGATTTCTTTTTAAAGCTTTACTGTTTATCTCAGGATGCCAATTATTAATTTCCCAATTACTTGTGTTTCATCCCTTTGGTTCATTCCTGTATGTGGAGAAACTTACTGGGGAGGAAAGGGGAAAAATGTATTGTTCCACCTTAGTTTCCAATTTGTTATTTTTGTCTAGGTGAGAAGGCAAATCTACAGTGATTCAAATACTTTCAAGGTGAGAGAGAGAGATGAGTGTTCTGGTGCCAAGAAAGCAAGACGTTTTGCTGAGCAGAGTCTAGTGTGTGTCTTAACAGCTGAATTTTCAGCATCCTTGAAATCTGAGGAAGCCATGTATGGGGATCTTCAATGTTTCAGGTGAAAAAAAACCACCCGGTTTTCTGATTGGAAATTGTACATATTAAATGTTATTCCAGTGGCACATCATGGTTATTTTTCTAAGGTGATGAGCTGGGCCTCCCTGAAGTCCCATTGGCCGAAATATTTACTTGAAATCCTAGAAATGTGTGTTTGTTTGTGTGTATGTGTGTGTGTGTCTACAGAAAGTACAGTTGAAGATGAGGTATATTTAACTATCCTTCCATTTCGTGTAAAAATCATGTAAAGATATGAAAATGGGAATAAAGTTGAGATTTAAAGTCATTTACCATTCAATGCACTGAAACATTTGCCAACAATTCATTCACTTACTTACTTAGCTCTTTGGCCTTCCTTCACTGTGGAAGGACCTAAACAAAGAATGTCATGGAAATGGGAGACCAAGTAAAGACTATATTCCTGTGCTTCTAAGGAAATATATCTTAAGTAAAGTGAACATAATATTTAGTGTGCCTGTAATGGAGTTTTAAGCTACAGTTTTAAGCTGGTGATTTGTGTACTTTGAACTCTATACTGGAAATAATACCAATTGCTGGTTTGGGTAAGACTAAATCCTAGGATGGCTTTTGTCTCAATGGTTCACTCTTTTAATTAAGAGAAAGTTATCACATCTGAAAACAATCACAGTGGAAAACTATTTGGGAAGTATAAGTAAGTCTCCTTAAATCAGACCTAAAGTTTACTGAAAGTCATAAAGGACTAGGACAACATCAGTTTGGGTGTTTCTATCTATCTGCCTGCTTATATTGTTACCATATATGCATCATTTCACTGCAGATAGACAGAACGTGCTATGAAATACCACGGCTAGTTCCTACCATCAGCATGAATAAAGACTTGAATGTAGAAAAAAGCAATCAAACATGTAACACACATTTATCTGTGCTGCAAATTAACTTAAAACTCAGCTAAGGAAGCACCCCTGGGACCTCATCAGGTCATTACACAGAAGAGCAAACAGGTCAGTGCAATCCTGATCCCAAGGCATACCTTGGTCCACGTCAGACTGGAAATACGAATCTGCTCATGAGCAACTCCAATCGGATTGTCAGCTACTCCATGGTCTTCTGTTGTCTCTTCAAAGCATGCAGCAAAGTTGTTCCCAAGGCTCCATATTGATGAAGTGCTCTCCCACTGTCCTCCATCAGCTGTTGTCCAACATGAGGGTGCAATATGTGCTCGGTACCTGAGACAGCAAAGTACCTCAGGAATGATACATATAAGAAGAACCTTTAGAAAGGTCATTTTAATCTGTGTCAAAACAAAATGCCTGACAGGGCCATGGCTTGGTGAAAAGAGACTTCAACCGTATTCTTCAAATGTGGCATTTTAAAGAGTCCTGGACCTGAGTTACATGATTCTGATCTCATAAAAACATAGAAAAAGTAGAGTGAATCATGGTGAAATATTTTCAGGCCTGGCCTGAAATAGCCCAGATGAGGGCCAGTGTAGCTGGAATGCATCTCAACAGGGTTTTTTTTTCCTCCTCAAAATGAGCATATGTGCTCAGCTCTGTATATAGCACATGGACGGCAAACCCACAATGCATGGTCAGATAGGCAAGAATACTGGGATGTCTGTGAGGAGAGAAGGGACTCATTGAATTGGCTGAATTTCTGTAGGTGTAAACAGACCTTGCCAAGCAACATAAAGTAACTAATGAGCCATAGTTCAGTGAGAATCACTGGCAAGATGGCATTAGTCTGACTTCATTTTTGTTATGAGATTATAGAAAATAAATAAACTTGTGTACTTCAATTTCAGTACCTTTGCTCTGGGCAGAAATTAACCCTTTTGCTGCTTTATGGGCTTTGCTCCCACACAATGCTCACTCATTTTTTATCCTGTCTAAAACTGGTATTACCTAGCACAGTGCTCCTGGACAACTTTCTCATAACGTTGAAAGAAGAGCAGAAATTCAGGTGGACAGGGAGAACAGAGTTCAATATTTCCCCCAAAATATGTTGCAGAGTTAGTACCATAGTTTTTTTTACTCTTGGTTTTTGACACACAGTGAGGAATAGAGGATAAGTCTTGAACTGTTCCTTTCATTAGGAACAACCCTGTGAGTGGGAGGTACAGCATACTGTCTTAAAATGGTGCATGTGTGCTTATTGGCAGTAAAATGATCTGTGCTTCAAAATAAGTCTATTTATTTCTTGCATGGAAAACTGCACAATATACAACACTCCCTGATGTTGGCACATGGGCTCTGGCAGACCACCCGCATGTTCTCTGTGATATGTCATCCACAGGACAGAAGTAAAGCCCTGCTGAGATCTGAGGCTATTGATGCACTTCTCAGAGATCATTTTGTGGAGAATGACTAGATTGTCAGCCAGAAAAAGGGTAAGTCATTTCTTCACTAGCATAATTCTGAATAACAGAACAAATTCCGCAAGGACAAGTTTCATTTTTCACAGAAATAAGTAAACTCAGCAGTATGTACCTAGCATTTAACAATTCCTTAAAATAACCCTGTCATTAGAAGGTGGCAAATACAGTCTGGTTCTCAGTATTTTTTCCTAGTTCTGACCAAAAATGTCCCTGGGGGCATGCCGCACAGATACCAAAATCCATGAAGTGCCTGTAAATTGTTAAAACAGTACAAAAAGTGCCAGCTAACACAGCAAAATTTTTAAAATAACAGCACTTCATGAAAATATGTTGTAAGTAGCTTTAAAAACTCTGTTCCTCTTCTGTTGTCAAGAAAGCTGTAAAAATGAAATTTACTTTTCAGATACCCAACATAAGAAAAGAGTAACACAGATGACATTAGTGTCTCATCTGTGCTAGAAAAAAAGAGCAGACACCACAAGCAGAGGTCTGGTATCCCACCGTAACCCAATTAAATCCCAATCTGAGGGATATTAAAACCTTACCATTCTTCTATGGAGGGCACTGCACAAAAAAGGAGCCCAAAGCAGATATGATATCAGCTTATACTGTACCCATGGCATCACGGATTGCAATACCCAATTTAAATTTGCATTTCTTCAACACCAGAGGAATGTGTTCTGCAGGAACTCCAAAACACACTCTTGAATACTCAAAAGTGCTTTGCGCTAAGGCAAAACTAACCCAGACCCAAAGCTTCATAGCAAGTCTAATGCCTCCTAGGATCTCAGAACACTCACCTTCAAATCTGTGCACAACCTCCTCTGAAGGGCTTGAAGCACTGGCCATACCAAAATCACATCTTTTCTACCTCCCCCTGAGATTCTGCATCCCTTTCTTCTGACTTTGCCCTTGTAAGTAACCACAACCTCAGGTATTAGAATGGACTCCTATTACCATTCACCTCCCAGATCCAATTAGCATAGCTTATCCATGTGAAAAACCCAGACCTGCAATTTCCTCATAAGTCTAAATTAGCTGTCAGGCACAACTTTGGCATCTGATTCTCTGTTTAAAAGAAACTAATAGCACTGATTCAGCAATTACCCAACACTCAATAAATACTCTACTGCTTGATGTACCTTTGAATAAATTGAGTCTAGTTATGAGGCAATTGACCTGCAAAATGCCTATCCCAAGGGAACCTTCTGAGTTTGAAACATTAGCTAACACTCGATTCAAGCAAAATTTTTGCATATCTCTGAACATCTAACTGATTCCCACCACTCTGTCACTTTAAGAAATTACCACCTGTATAACTGAATCAACATTTTCAGACCCACCAGCCTAGATAGGAGTGTTTAATGGCGGCAAGAAAGGACCTTTGAGACTTTTTCTGCTCTCATGCAAAATTTCAGAAGATGCAATTACAAGTGGCCTTGTAACTTCTCCTGTATGACAAAAAGATTAAAATGAATACAGGTGACTCACAACTCCATTTTCTGTCTCACCCACTGTGTTGGAATATTCTGCAGACATGGAGTTAAATGTTGGTGATGAATGTCACCAGCATACAGATTCTTGTCTTCTCAAATATAACTGCATTCTGTTAATGAAAACCAACAGCTGAGGAGCCAAGGATGTGGGAGTAGACATAAGTCCTCTTGCTTGAAATTTTGTTATTAATCTACCACTTCTACTATAATTTACAGAAGAATGAAAAACAAATTTTAAGATGATCGTTTAAGGTTTTTCCGGAGTTCACTCACTACCTCCTAGAAAGGATCTGTGTGAAGGGATATGGTCAAGAACCTTCCCCATCAACATAGGATTAGGTTGGATTTAAAGGCACTCAGGTCCCGCGGCTCTGTTGTGGAGGAGGTCCTTTTCCTCCATTCTTGATACTTTATTCATTCTCAGTACTGTCAAAGGCACCTCTATTTGGGGAAATCATGAGATGAAGAATTCACAAATTCCCTTGATATTTTTATTTGTGTAGAGCTAAACCACATAACTACAGATTCTTGTTATCTTTTCTTGTATGGATTAAATAAAAATTTAGTATTTGCTTTGCCCCAGACTTGAAGGTATTCAAATAGAGCAATCAAGACCCATCTTCTTTTTGATAATCTAAACAGTCAAAGCAGCTTAAATACTGCAATATGAGTCATTTCTCCACCTCTTCAACTGTTTCTGATATTCTTTTTTACAGTCACTCTCTATTTTTTTCATCTTTCATGATGACTGGTTGACAGCAGCATTGATCTTCAGTGTCTGATGAGTTCAAAATAAAATCTGCTACTCTCCTGTCTCCTCAGTTGTATTCCAGTTTCATGTTGCAGATTAATCATTAGCTATAAGTCTACTATGACTCCTTTTCCAACTGCTGTGTTCTCACTTTAGTATAGGATTTCCACTGGCAAATTTTATCTATTTTATATTTTCTCCTCCATCTTATAGATACATTGAAGATTGCCAGCACAACAGTGGCTGTGAGATGATTAATTTGATAATAATTCTTCAATGATGATTACTTGCCGCTGTCCGAAAAGGGGGGGGACGGGGACCGTGGCACTGCATGAGTCCGGGACACAGAGGTGGGATGCAGGTAGAATGCTTTATTCACGCGTGCACCCGGTCTTTTATCAGCTCGGGAGGGGAAAGGGTCAGAACATAGGGTGGAGCATGAGACAGACAAGAGGGGGGACAAACCAGGATAGGGACACGGGCAAAAGAGGGAGGAACGTGGGAGGAAACGGGGAGAGAAGGGGTGAATAGAGGCTGTCCCCTCTCTGCAGCTTCTCCAGCCAATCCGCAGGAAAGCGGACAAGCCTGAACATGCCCGGGAAATACAAATTCTGGGGAAGCATACAATGTGTATATACATAATACTGTAAAGTCCGTATCATAAAGTCCTTTCAATCACTGTACATCTTTTTCCACTTCTGAGATTCTCCCCATTCTGATTCCTGGTCCTTCACAATTACTCTTTCATTATGTTGTGAGAGTCATCTCACAAAAAACCCTTAGTCCATTTAAAATGTGTTGCTACTATGCAGTGCTAATTTCAAATACCATGCCATATTAAGCAAATAGCTTTACAAAGACTAAATACACTTCATTATACAGTACATCAAAGATGTTATAACTTTTGTTTCACCATAATTTTTCATGTATTATGCTGTCAGAACTTATAGCCTTGGTTTTAAACCATCATGTGACTTCTGTATCAATTTAACTATTATTTTACCCAAGACCTAATTCATAGAAAGTACTTTTTTTATCTGAACACAGTGTAGCACTTCTCTTAAATATTGGCAGAACATTAGCATACTCCAGTTTTCTGGCGCATTCTGAGTTTTCAAGGACTTATTTAAAATTAGTATCAGAATGCCAAAGATATTCTCATCTTTAGAATTTCTGGACTTAAGTTACCTGTGTCTGATGACATTAGAATACAATAAAAATATATTGACTTCTGTCTATTTTGTCCTTTTACAATTTCTGTTGGTTGCGTTTTTCCTTTTTAATCCATTCTCTGAGTTTGACATTGTATCATGGGTGTGGGCCAGAGACATCCTTCTTTTTCTGATGGTGCAAGTAAGTCATGTAGTCAAGACAAATCCCTTCAGGGACTAGAAGCATCTCATTTCTAAAAGTACCCTCCTACTCAGCATCCCATAGGGGAGCTGCGTATAGGACACAACAGAGAGCATGTTCCTTTGTTTTAATGATGTTAAGGGTACATTTACCTGTTCAAAGTTAAGGTGTGTTAGGATGGAAAAGTTCCATTTTTACTTCTTGCCCTGTTAACACTGAAGCTTTTTGTACATAACTATTAGTACAATTTTTTCAGTGTGGCCCACCTGATATACATGTGTTAAATGAGTGGTGTACTCATTGCAGGTCTTATATTTGCCTGGTTGAACTGTTTTTTGTTGAGAACTTCATAGAAAGGAGGATCATTTCTTTTCAGCTCTGAAATTCTAAGTCTAATATTGAGAGGAAACAATGGCTCTGAGGATCAGAGTCCCAGTCAATTTATGTTATTTATGTTTTTCTTTATTATTTTTAAATGCAACATAATATTTTAAGTAACATCTGCCTGTTTTTTGAGCCTAATTTGCTGTTGATTTATATAGTATGGTTCATCCAAGAGCATCCATTAACTAGAACTTGATTCATACTTCAGATCCTTAAAAATAATAATTTTTATCAATATTATTTTTATTATTTGATTATTCTGATTATTTTGATTATTCTGATTAAAAGATGCTGCACCATATAGGACTCAGCTTGTGAGATCAGCATATGCCTTCAGTCACAAAAGGAAAACAATAAAACCCAACCTCCTTGTGAAGGCAAACATGCATTTTCAACTGACTTTCAACTTTCAAAGGAGAAAGAGCAAGGATGCCTCAGAATGGAAAGAAACTTTCCAAAGAGAAGGGAATCATCTCAAATGTGAGTTATAGAGAAATCCACTAATGAAAACCAACTGTGTCCCTGTAAAGAAACAGCTAGCTGCTCCAAGGGAATACAACAGCACATATGCTGGGGGAGCTGAGTAACAAGGTTGTCTGGAAGCGCTTAAAAAATCCAAGAAGGAAACCAACAAATATGAAAAAGTGATAAAAGATGGGGGGAAATTGTTCACAATGTAAACTGCTGTATTTCAGAACATCATTTGCAAAGCATAATGGTGAGGGTGGTGATGACCACAGTAAAGGACACGTGTCATACTGAAGGGGTCTCTGGTGCCCTTTCCCTTGAGTATCTCCATTTGAGCCTGGAATGGTCCCTCTCAGCCATGAAGAAAATTAATGCCATCTTCTTCTAACCCCAAAACTAGTTGTCCTCGATGCATATGCATGTGTTTACAGCTAACATGGGCTTGACCAATGACCTGCAAAATTTGCCCTCTGTATTAAGTAACCAGTGGGAGCAGGTTTGCTTTATTTAATATGTTGGCCAAACGCAGCCCAAAGCATGGCTTCAGGCACATGATGTGACTCTTGGGGATGGTCCTGTGCAGGGCTAAGGGTTGGACTCAGTGATCCTTGTGGTTCCCTTCCAACTCAGCATATTCTGTGATTCTGTGATTCCATGATTCACAGGTCTTATTTAGCTCTCTTGTAAATCATATGGCCTCACAAAACCTCCATCCATGGCTGCCTGCTCTATGCTTCAAAAAAGACCAATGTTTCTCTTTCTCTCTTGACACTTTTGTCCCTCTTTGGAGCCCTTTGGATTTGTGCTCTCAATTCCCATTCCTGTTCTTGTATCCCCCAAGCAGAATTGGCCTTTCTTCTGAGAAATCAGCACCTGGAGACCAGTGTGGCCAACACCTTCGCCCTCTCTCACCTCTGGTAGCTCTGCATGCCAGTGGCCCCTTCCTTTTGTTTATGCTTGTTCTGGTTCTGAGCCTGTGCCAGGAGCGTGGTTCTGGGAAGGACCTGGTAGCCACACAGTGCCTGATAGCTTGACAGGGCAATGTCCCCTCTAGCTTTTGGCAGTAGATGCCATGCTCTGCATGAGCAAAGACAGAGTTTCTTTGTTTCAGGAGCTAAAGATTTGGCAGACAAGATAAAATATCTCAGATAAAGAAGTCTCCATTTGGCTGTTTATGAGATTTCTGAACGTTTTGGCAAACATAAACCCTCCTCTCAGGACCTGGAAAGCAGTTCCTTCACTTTGTAGTACAACCTGCTTTGTTTCCACAGGTTGCCAGTGACCTAATCACTGTGCAGGCTAGTATAAATCTCTGACCTGGCCTGCACATTACTGCAGCCTGCCAGTTAGTTGTCTGCACTTCATACACAGCTTTCTGCCTTAGCAGTTGAATATTTTACACTGAAATGAGATTTTACTCGGTGAGCTGGAAAGTTCTCAGCAAATTGATCTGCTACCTTACCTGTAACCTTACTGCGAGAGCCAAAAGTCAGAGCTGGATTTCTGTCCATCTGATAGCTTTTAATTCAGATGATAGCCCAGAAGACATATTGCAATGCTCCTGTGGGTCAGCATGGCTGATTGCAACTGAGAGCAAAGCAGACCTTTCAGTACTTTTTAGACAATCAAATGTTTGCAGATACTCAGTTTGATTAACAGATTAACAGATGCAGCCACGTTCAGTCCAGCTCAGTTTAGAAAAATTACACGTCCTGTTTACAGCTTTAGCTGAATGGAGGCAGGAAAGATAAAAGATTTGCTTTATAAACTGCTGATATGTTGCCTAAACCTGGCTCAGGAAGCAAAATATCAACTGCTGTGGAGCATAGGATTTTTAATTCCTGGACAAACCATCACGGTTGTTTTCCCAGTGACATGGCCAACTCACAGCTGAGAGAGCACTGAAGTGAGGCAGCTTGTGAGTCGGCTGGAGAGAGAACAATGCATCTGAGATTCTCCCCAACATCTACTACAGGTT